>NC_056726.1:1705738145-1705760645 GCF_019279795.1 Protopterus annectens | reverse complement strand
GTCTCACTAATCTTATTTGTAAACCCAACTAAAAAATTATCATGGAGATGGTCAATAGAGATATAGTAAACTTAAAGAAACTGGATCCATCCCAGTTTGGTTTTGTGAATGGCAGATCATGCCTACTCACCCTGGTGGACTTCTTTGAAAAGGGCATCAAAACAATGGATGAGGGCAAAATCATTCACTTGCCTACCTTGACCTGGTCAAGACATTTGACAAAACACCCCAATCAGGCATTGTTGACAAACTCAAGAGGTTAGGTACAAACCCGTATGTCACCTGGTAGATAGCCAACTGGCTCACAGACAGGACCCAGGAAGTTAGAACTGGGGAGTCCACCTCTAGAAAGAGGCCAGTCACAAGTGAAGTCCCTCAGAGATCAGTCCTGGAACCACTCCTTTTTGGCATTTACTTCTCAGAAGTCAAGGCCAATGTCAGGGGTCTCTGGCTGACTAAATTTGCAGATGATTGCAAATTAGGAGCTGTTACTGACGCTCACACTGGCACAAATGTTCTCCAGGCGGGGCTGACACAGACAAACAACTGGTGTCAGAGTCATGCACTAAAACTAAATGCTAGAAAATGCATAACAGTATCCTTTTGGAAGTCATGCATCCCTGGTAACTATCATATTGACAAAAGACCCCTTAGAGTTGACCCAGTAGTCAGGGACTTAGGGACACACATAGATGGTAATCTAGCCTTTGACCATCATGTGTCTATAGTGGTGAGGAAATCATTCTATGTTGTGCAACTTATAAACTAAGATATGGCATCTAAGTCCAAGGAAGTCATTGTTTCACTGTATTTGGCATTCATCAGATCTATCATTGAGTACAATGCTTCTTTGGAATGTAACTAATCTAACCAGGCATATCCATCAACTGTAACATCCACAGAGGTTCCTCACTAAAAGAATAAATGGCGTAAGTAAAATGTCCTATGCAGACTACCTCAAGGCCCTATATCTGTATTCTGTCTCCTACTGGCTTTTGGGGGGAGATCTATGCTTGGCATACAGGTCATTATCAGACCCCACCCACTCTGAATGGGTCTATATCAGAACATCGAAATTTCAGAACTTTGAATGTTCTAATATCGACACCTACTGACCAAAAAACGATAAGACCGAAAATTTAGAACATCAAATTTTTTCCTAGGGAAAAAATTTGCTGTTTCAAAACACATACACACAACATTAACACATCAAACAAACAGCAATCCACACACATACACCTAAAATCATACATCTAAACCTACACTAAACTGTACATACACCACTATCTACCCACTTACCTTAACCCAAACCCTAACCCTAAGGTCCGTCATTATCGCACACACATCTCACCTATCCCACCCTAACCCTCACGTCTACACATTCGCACACTTACCTGACCCGCACCCTAACCCTAACTCACTTATCCCACCCTAACCCTCACTTCCACACAATCACACACTTACCTGAACCTGACCGTAACTTTCCACCGCAGAGCTGAAAATAGCGACGTGACAGGAACGGACAACCAAATTCTTTCCCTAGGAAAGAATTTGGTTATCTAAAACTTTGCTATTTTCAGTTTTCACTTATTAGGTGTCGATATTAGAATATTTGAAGTTCTGAAACTTCGATGTTCTAATATAGACCCCTCTGAATGACCTTCTCGATATCCACAAAACAAACAGCACCAGAATTACCCATTCTAAAGGCTTAAACCTTGCCTGTGATATAAACAGGACCTGCTGGAGAGATAGGTATGTATCCCAGAGACTGTCCTATCTAATTAAAGTGCAGTTTGGACATTTGGATGGGAAACCGGAAATTCATCCCTGGTTTGGCACCTATGTAATTAATGGACACAGACAACCTGTAAATGGTTCATCTTCCAGGCCGGTACTTACACTTATCAAGGGTATCAGAACTTGTCAGCCATTTGAGATGCATGGCTAGGCTTAAAAAGATCCTTGTGGTCATTAGCCTAGTAAACACCTATGAACCTGTAAATGGCAGAAAATAATGGTCATCCCTCTTCATAAGGGCGGACCTTTAACTGACCTCGTGAACTACAGACCCATCAGTCTGACAAGTCTAATATGCAAAGCCATGGAATGAATTATCATGGAAATGATCAACACAGACTTTGACAACCTACAAATACTGGAAACATCCCATTTTGGCTTACTTAAGTGAGGTTTATGCCTACTTAACCTAGATGATTTCTTTGTGAAGGTAACCAAGGCAATGTATGGGGTAAGACAGTGCACACTGCATACCTTGACCTGGCCAAGGTATTTGATACAATATCACACTCAGGCACAGTTGACAAAGTCTCTGAACTAGGCATAAATCCATACATAACTCGCGGGATTGCTGTGAGCATTACCATCTTCTTCCTACACCACTCCTTTGTCTTCTCCTCCAGGCACTTTCCCTTCTGTCCCATTATATCTGATGGTTAAGGCAGTGCATCAGTCCACTAGTTGTCTGCTTGTTCTACCATAAATACCAGGTTACTTAACCCATGTTCTAATACTACATATGGCTTTTCCTATTTCCTGGTTTTGTGTTCTTCCTCCTCTCTGAACTCTTATCTGATGTCCTCCATTATGAAGATTGTTACTTGACCCCGCTCCTCTCTTTCCTCTCATTCCTAATCATCTTGTGCCTAGGCACTTCCAATTCCAACTCCTTGTCACTGGCCTGTAGTTCTGCCATACGACCTATGTCCACCCTCCCTTTTTACACTGCTGTTAATGGCCCATTTACCTTCCAAGCCAGACTCTTTTCATTGCTAAGTTAAACTACTTAGCAGTGGCCTGAATTATACTTTTTCTGCTATTTGCTGCATATCTTTTTTGCCTTTTGTAAGCCAATGCATGTCAAAAGTAAAAGAAAAAAGCATATTAATGACATTATATTTTCAAAAAAAAAAATAGTGAGACCAAGTATCCTACAAAACAGAAAATAAGACTTTTCAAACACATAACCCGAGGATAAACATCATTGCAAGCTGTAGTAATAAACAATAAACAATGGGTAATTCTACAACTAAGCAGAAGTGCAGAACATTACTGCAACCTCATAGTAACATATCCTTTTGAAATGGCCAGTCAGTGGGTGAGAAATTAATTCAAAATCATAATATTTAAGGAAATGCAAGTTTAAGTAAAAGACATGAAATATTGGAGTGTTCTGCAGATGACTTTTACAACACCTGCAAGTATATTGAGCAATATTTTTTTCTCCACCACCTACGTAAAACAATATTAAAGATATCAAGCACTTGCCAGCTCATACATGTGGTGAAATGTACAATGAATGTGTTTTACTTACTTGTCAATGCCAGAGGCTCAACAGGTACCACACTTGACTTTGATGTTGAAAGATCTGAAGGTTATGAGTTCAATTTCCATGCCAGGTGATTTTATTACTTTTCCATTACTGACAGTGCAGCTCAGCATTAGGGAAATGTTGATCTCCTAAGTGTGCCTTCCTTTAGATGAGATGTTAAACAAAGGTTCCCTCTGGATGAGATTGAGAAGTTCTGGTAGGTGTAAATGATCCTGTAATAATTACAGAAGAAATAGGGGAATTCCCTAGCCAAAGTTTCCCAAACCAGTATAAATACCATCTCATGTCTCCCCATAAAAGAGGCCACTAGCCTAGTGGGACTAACCCAGTCAAAATAAGGTTAAATAAATAAACAAACAAATTAGCAAATTTAAGCAAGAGATATGTCTATGAAACACACCCATCTTAGCAAAATTTTAATTGGTAATAGCAAAGACACAGTAATAAAGTTCTGTTGATACTTCTGCAAAATAACAATAGTGATTAGGGTAATAGAGCAACCATCTTGTGGCTTATTTCAGAATGAGGTGCTATACATTTTAATATTTCAAAGTACTAGTGTTTTAAAATTGAATTCTATATGTAGATATTTTATAGAATTAGGATAGTTATTATTTCATGTAAGTATTGTATTGTTTTGTTATTGCTTCATTTAATATCTTCATCATTATTATTATCATCACCAACATCAGTCTTCCTTTTCCCCATTCTTACATGGGGTGGTGGTCTTGCATCAACCGTTGCCACCTCTCTTGATTCAAATACACTCCCTTACCTTCTTTGGCAGCCATTCTTGTTTGTCACAGAGTGCTTTTCACACAATCCATCCATCTTGGATGGATGTTTTCTTCACCTCTTGTCTTCTGGCTGGCTGTCCTAAATCTGCTTTAACAGATCACCTTTTGCTTTCCTGTACATGTGACCAAACCACTGTAATCTGTTTTCTTTACCCTTCTTGTAGTTAGAACTACTTTGACTTCTCCTGCAATTTCCTCATTTCTTTTTCTATCCCACGGTTTGTATCCTACTACTCCTCTAAGGCACTTAATCTTCAATGCTCATGTTTCTGTGCCATAAAGAAGCATTGGTCGCATCACAGTTTTCAGCTTCTTTGGAATTCTTATGTCACTCACTACCCCCCAATCTTTGCACTGCTTGACTGAAGTACCTTTGATTCTAGCTTTAGTCTCTATTCAGACTTCTCATCTTCTCAATCCCCCCTCCAGGATACTAAAATGGACTATTCTCCATTTTTTCTCAATTTCCATCTTCTTCTTCTGATTCCCCCCACTTGCTACCAAGACCGCTGTTTTATGTGTTCTCAGATTTATCCCTGATGTCTTCAGTTTTGCATTACAGTCGACTGTCATTTGATGAAGTTCCTATTCAGTATCTCCTTGTATTGTAACATTACACACATACAGCAGCTTTGTTGATATACATCTCAGCTTATTACCACAAGAAATCATGACAAATCTAAAATAACAGGGAGACAAAAGCACAAAAATTAGGGACAAGTTTTAAACATTTTTCTTACAAAACTTGAAAGTTGTCAGAATAACATGTTTTGCTTTAGATTACATTTTCTGAAGGGCATGAAGTTTGAACCTCAATTGTCTGTCATCATTTAGTGACTTAAATCCTCAATGATTTGTCTGAAAACCACACATTTAATAGGGAACGGATTACAAATATGGGGCACAAATCTAGACACTTTGCAAAAATCTGGACAGTTGAGAGGCATGCAGCCTGTTTGCTTATGTAATCCATCACCAGTATGAACACGGTGGGCTCATTGCTGAATGCTGATGCACACACAGTCCTACTGGGATCCAGTTTGTGAATTTAAAGACTGTTGTACTTGTATCTTTGGTTCTTGGGCATAGCCTGCACTATTTCTGTCAACAGTTTTGAGACATCAAACCATCCTAAAATTGTTCGACTCAGCTTTATTATGATATTGTCATATACATTCTGAAAGTAAAGGATTGACCAGTTAGACTCCTTCCTCATCTCCAGATTCTGCTTAATTATCTGTCTCACTACAGGCATTGGTGAATTGTACTGCATCCAGTCTGACTACAAACTGATTATATCCCACATTACTTTCTATCACTCTGAATATTCATTTAACATTTCACCCTCTGCAGCACTTTAATGCAGTGTGACAGGAGTTTGATGTAATTCTTGTTGTCTGTAATCCTGAATGTCCCATTAATTTATTTTATTTATTTAATTATTTATTTTACATTTGTTAACCGGGTTAGTCCAGCTGAGCATTAGCTTGTTTTCAGTGGAGACCCGAGGAGAAAAGCTCCGCAATCAGTATTAACATTTTACATAAAGTCAGCAAGAAAATTGCACTGGCAGCTAAAACAATTAGATAAATAATATTTTACAATAACATTTTACAGAAAACAGTTGGGTACAAATGTTAGAGATCAAACTGCAGAAAGCATTTACAACAAATCATGCAGAAAAGCAATAGAGTACAATGTCAGGATTTTTACAACAAAAACTTAGGTACAATGTCAACGTAGGGAAAACAGTGTTCATTATTTCTACGTAGTTATATACAGTACAGGTACAGATGGAGTAGTAAGGTAATGTAGAGGTACAGATGGAGTAGTAAGGTAATGTAGAGGTACAGATGGAGTAGTAAGGTAATGTAGAGGTACAGATGGAGTAGTAAGGTAATGTAGAGGTTAAGCAATGAGACAGAGAGATAGATGGATATTAAGACAGACAGGGGAAGAGAAAGGAGGGATGAGAGACAAGCTAGGGTTAGGTAGTTTCAGGGAGGATGACATACTTGCACTTATTGTCCAGCCATCTGGCATATGCTATTTTCTCTCCATAACATGATGAGTGGTTTCAGAAATTACATTTCCTCTAGTGCACTCATCATGGTCATATCTGCATTTGGCTTCACCTGAGCCCACTACTTTCCATGACTTCACTTTCCTCAGTGCTCTTCCTACCTCTTCTAAGGTGGAGTCGCCTTCCTCTTTTATATGTTTTTCATGTTGTAGTACAACCTCTGTGGCTATTTCTTCATTCAGAATCTTCCTGAAGGAGTCTCTCCATCTGCCCTTGATGCCCCCTAAACTGGTGATCAGACTGTTACTGGAATAAGAAATGGCATTAGATGACTCTGTTCTTTATCTTTCTTACATTTCCTTGTAACATAATAGAACTTCTTCATGCCATCTGCTGAGTTACTTTCCTGAAGCAGGTAATGTTTTTTTCTGATCTCTTCTTCTTCGCCATTGATTAACCTCTTACATTCTTTGTTAGCCAACCAATATACCTTCTTAGCCTGGTCTGTATCTTTTATCTCCCACTATTTCCTGTGCTCCCTATTTCTTTTGAAATCTCTGAGACTTGTACATTTCCTTAAGAACTTTCCTTATGTATGTTTCCTCCATGACTGGCTTTGCGATATGGCTGTTCTATTTTCGTCATGGATGCTGACTTGAGATGCTGCCATTCTTCCTCTTCAGCTCCAACTATTTCATTTACTTTCTGAGGTGATAGAGGAATGGCTATTTCCTTTAATTCCTGAGCTTTCGCTCCTGTCAACTTCCAGATCATTAGCCTAGTCTCTGTTGAACTTAGACCCTCTTCTGACCAGTGCTTGCAGTTGATTTTGACTATTGGTGGTTTGTGCTAGGTGCCAGCCATTGAACTGTGTATGAATTTGCAATGTCTGACAAAAAGCTCCAGATTTACTCTATAACATATCGCCTACTCTGAGGTGATCTCTGCCTAACATATAAAGCTGTGTCAAACCCAGAGCTGTTGGACATGCTGCACCTAAAGAAATCCCAATCCCTCCAAGCTACATGCTCCGGGAACCTAAACCTTGTCACCACAATAAACAGGACATGCTGGAAGGATAGATTTCTGTCCCAGAGACTTCCCATAATCTGACTCAGGCTTCCCATCTATGTCAAGCAAAGTTCCTCATTAGCACTCTTCAAGAAAAATCTTGTTGAGTGAATGGGAAATAGGAAATGCACCCTGGGGATCACTTCTGTATCTCTGCTCGATAGTGGCACAGGAAACTAACTTTTTAGGGTGGCGTAAGCCAGGGAACCTTGTTGGCTAGGCTTACATAGGCCCTTGGGCCAATAGCCTAGTACCTACCTATGAACCAATGAAGCCACCTGGCCCTTCCTTACTAGAAGGAAGTCTACCTGAGTTGCATGCTGGCCACTTTTGTTTGGGATGCTTGTTTCTTGGTGAATCACATTTTTGACAAGCATTTAGCCATTTATCAGTCAGAAGCCTACAATTGTCTCCCTTTCATTATTCCTATGGCTCAACCCTACTGGCCTAGGCAATGCTCATATTTTTCTTTCTCTCGTGAAATGAGCATTTGTATCCTTCATTTTAAGGAACAAATCATTTTGTCCTGCTTTATCAAGAAGATCCATATTTAACTCATTATCACAGCCCTGATGCAAAGTATTATGATGATTGATTTAAGCATGTTAGTTAGCATGCTTACTGAATGCACTTCCAGCAATATATATAGCCAATGCTCTGAACTGGTAGCAGTGATACAACTATTGTTTGCCTTACAAATTATTTATTTATTTTTATTTTACATTTGTTTAATGGAAAAGTCTGACTGAGCATTGATCCCATTTTCAGAGGAGGCCTGGGGAAAAAGCTGCACAAACATTAGTACGGCAAATACAATTAATACAATACACATGTTAATAAAGTACAGTAAGTCAAAAGTTAAAATACAATTTCAATGCCAAGAAAGGAGCAAAATGTAAATATACTATAAGGAGCACAGTGTGTTAAAATAAACAATACAGTTGAAAGGAAATTTTGTTCAGTCATTTGGCTACATTCATCAGTGGCTGGTACAGTAAACACACATTGATTAAGAGTATAGAAAGGAGTTGCAAGCGTGCATAGAAAGTTAAGGTTATCACCTAATTAAATGAAGTTACCCAGGGTCAGAACAATTACCTAACCAAGAAATATGTTGTTGCTGTGTCTTTCGGCTTTTCCCGGTTAGGGGTCGCCACAGCGGAACTCCGGTCCGCTAATGATTGGCAGTAGATTTTTATGTGCCGAGTTGCCGGCCTTGATGCACAACCTTCAATAAAGGTAAACCCATTCACGCATGTCTCCACACAGAAGACGCTCTAACTGAAAATCAAACAGGACAACATCTTACTCTGAGGCGACAATGCTACCACAGCACTACCAATGCAGTACGTAAAAAACTATTTTAAGTAACACTTATACTCTGTATTTGTCCTGAAGAGAACTAACTCCTTTATACTGCTGAATGCGTGTGTGTGTGTGTGTGTGTGTGTGTGTGTGTGTGTGTGTGTGTGTGTGTGTGTGTGTGTGTGTGTGTCTGTCTGTCTGTGTGTGTGCGTGTGTGTGTGTGTGTGTGTGTGTGTGTGTGTGTGTGTGTGTGTGTGTGTGTGTGTGTGTGTGTGTGTGTGTGTGTGTGTGTTTTACATGCTCCTAAAATGCATTATACAATGCAAGTGTCCCCCTCAAATTATCTATGGTATTATCTCAGTTATTCTCACTAGGAGTAATATATAATTATCAGCCATGGGATGAGTAAAGACAATCTAATTTAACCACTGCAAGGGAAACTGGATAGGCTTAAAATGGCACACAAGGGCAGCTATCCTTGTACTTACCTATGAACCTTTGCTTCAATAGCATCTCCCTTTCCATTACTCATCCTGCTTGTCTAATGGAAATACGATGGAAATCATAGATTAAAAGGGGATTCCATGTCAGAGTAATTCTTAAACTATGTATGGATCTCATCCAGTAGTCTCTGTGCACTTTATGCAAAAAAGCATGCACCTTAGAGTGTGAGTTTGTTTTTGTTCAACCTATGTTTATATCTGCTGCAAAGTATATCTTCAACAGATCTCTTACGGCTGAGCTGTGGGACAGGTTATATGTGGATCTGCTCAAAAGTATGCTATTATAAATAGTTCTGTAGTAAGTTATAATCAATAAGTATTCACACTTTCTGTGAATAAAGGCTTTTATGGAACAGCCATGTTATCATGTCAGTGTACTTGCTGTTGCACAATGGATAAGTAGGCAAGCCGTATATCTGTAATAGTTGTTTATTTGGGATCACTACTAAATATCGAATTACAGAATCCTGAGAATCTGAATACCTAAGACCAGAATCTTGAGATTCCATAATCTTGAAAGTAAAAAAAAAATAATAAATGTAAAAAAAAAATAGATTTAGACAGGTGTATGCAGGGGGGCAAGCCTCCCTGCACCCCCCTGCAACTTAAATATACCAACTCCGAGTTCGCACTATAGTGGAGTGAATGGCAAAATTTCTCTTCTGCTCTGCATGGCACTATTTTGTCATTCACTCCACTGTGGTGCGATCTCGGAGTTGGTATATTTAAGTTGCGGGGTGTGGGGGTTGCAGGGGGGCTTGCCTCCCTGCATATGCTTTCAAAATTGTTTTTTTTTTGTTTTTGAGATTACGGAATCTCGAGATTCTGGTCTTTGGTATTCAGAGTCTCGGGATTCCGTAATTCGATATTTAGTAGTGATCCCATTTATTTACATCAGATTATGTCATTATTACACAAACCAGAAAGGCTGCTTTCTTGTTTCTGATCATTGTTTGCCTTAAAATGAAGAACATCTGAAATTTTCCTTGACAGTTAGGTTATCATTGTATCTCTATATCTCTGTCTATTTATCTATCAATATATCTGTCTATCTATATGAGAGTGTGTGTGTGTGTGTGTGTGTGTGTGTGTGTGTGTGTGTGTGTGTGCGCGTGCGTGCGTGTGTGTGTGTGTGTGTGTGTGTGTGTGTGTGTGTGTGTGTTTGTGTGTGTGCGCATGCGCGTGTGCGTCTGTGTGCATGTGTGTGTCTGTAACACCTCTCAGCTGTACAGATTTTCACAGCTTGTCTAAATGTTTGCCTCATATTGTTGGTCCTTTTTTCATAAAATTGTGTTTTTCTGGCAAATTAGTGGCAAATCACTAAATACTAACATTAGAAAATGATGACAGCTATTTGAATTTTAGAATTCATACCCTTCACAAAATTCATGCTAATGCAAAACTTGTTATTTTATCAACATTCTAAGTTTGTAAGAGCAATATTTAAAAAAAATGTCCATATTTTCGGGCCTTTGTCTCACTTTTATTAATGGTTTTGTCCAATTTTTTTTCCTCTAAGAAGTTGAGAGGTATGCTGTAACTATATCTGGATATACAGACATAGCTAGAAGTCTTTGGACATCTCCTGGTGTGATTTATTGATGAGAAGAACTTGATTAAATTACAAAACACACAGTGTATGTCAACAAATATGTTTGTCAACCAGAAATGATGAACATAGAAAATGAGTCTAAGTAATTAGTTTTCTTTCATTCTTTCATATTCATTCATTTATTCATTGTCTAATTAGGCACCTAGTCAATGTGAGGGAATCAGGGCACAAAGCATAAGCAAGGCAGCGAAGCTAATCATTAACTGGTTACCAGTCCGTTGCAGAATTCATACACACACACACACACTTGTTCAGTCATGACACCCACACCTATTAGCAATGGGCAGGATCACCAATTCTGTTATATTCCTTGGTTGTTGACTGAAACCACAGCACCTTGTCTAAATTCAGGTGGGCATATGGAGTACATGCATACTTTGCCCAGCTGATAATCCAAGTGGACAGCTCAGCATTCCAAGGTACCAACACTAACACCTGTGCTACAGCGCACTCCAAAATGGATTTACTAAAATGTAAAAATGTAATAAACAGTTCAATTCTGCATTGCCCACCCTTTATCTCCACTTATGTTTCATGTAACTCTAAGCAAGTCATTTAACAAGGCATTGCTCCTGGGTCAATTACATTAATTGTGTGCTTTACAAAGTTAACAGACTAATTCATTAACTAAAGCATAAGACACTTATTACAACAAGGAAGTATCAGACTCAGTTTGTTTACTCTACAATAAAGAAAACTGTGCTGAATTACAAAGTGAAATTTAATTTAAAAGAGGATTACTGTTTGTATTTGGAAGAATAACTTAATCTGCAAATAGTTTACATGCAAAAATAACTTAATCACCAAATAGTTTACATGTAGGCAGACTGAGAATGTAAGGAATGAATGAACCACTGGGAATTATATAATGACTGTTTTCATGCATATATAAAATATAATCAGTTTTGATCACTGTCTTTCACATATATTGTCTCACAGCTACTTGCATTTTCCTTTCTAGCACCAATAACATAACTGTGAGTGGATCTGGGACCTACACCACTACGATGCAGCTGTACAAGTACTCTAATTATACCGGTCCCTACACAAAGACTGACCTGCCAATTTCCTTAGCAATAGAGACACCTTTATACATTGGAGCAAGTGTGCTGGGAGCTGATTCAAGATTTTCTTTGGTGCTAATTTCCTGCTATGCAACTCCAACAAATAATGCAGATGATACAATAAAATACAAAATCATCAGTGAGAGGTAAGTTGTACTTCTTTATTAGTCCCTGTTCTAGTAAAAAATAAACATTACCATCATTATCTTTCTAACCAAGAAATGATCCTCAAAAACACTGTCACAAAAGTCGTTATTTATGATTGACATATTTTAGTTTTGTAATATCACTTCTACTAATAAGGAAGACAGTTTCTTAAACTGTACCTGTGTTTTCTAAGACAGTTGAAAATAGCTTGGCCAATAGCAGTTTCTGTACCACAGCGCTACTGTTTTATTCCATTTAAAAATCTGCAAAATGTTTAAATAAAAAGTAAAATGCATTCAGTTAACAATTAATCAGTATTTTTGTACTCATAGGATCATAGGAAGTTACTAGGGTAATGGCCCTAGGGCCTTTAGAAGCCTAGCCAAGTTCTACCCTTACTTCCATAATCAGCAGTTAATGCCCATATCCAAGAGGAACACAGATGGAACCGCCGGGGTGAATTTACGGTTATTCATCCAATTGTCCAGATTGTGTCTGATGAGGGCCAATGAGGTGATCTTTTTGACATGAAGTAGGAGTCTGTTTCAAAGGTGTGCTAACATCTGGGAGACAAATCTGTCCCTCTAGCAGGTTCTATTAATGTCACATACCAGATTAAGGACTTTGGAGTAAGTGTCCTTGTGTTCAATTTGACTTGTAGATATGCAGCATTTCCATAAAGCAGGGTCAGAGATCTAGTTATATGCAAGACAAAAATCGCTTCTGAGTAGTCTGTATGAAACAAAATAAAGTGGCAGTTATTTCATATGATCCACATAGGACAGATGTGGAAGACCTCAAATTTCCTTGTGAGGAACCTTTGTGTTTTTTTTTTATTTGCTACAAGTGCCTGGAAAGGTACATACAAAAAGTGGCAGCGTACTCAATTATTGGCCTGATGAAGGAAGAATACATGGAGGTTATAACTTCTTTTTTCTGGAGGCAAGGTCTTTACTTAGGAGATGAGCAATATAGAATGCTCTTCCTACCACTGTGGAGATATGTTGATGAAAGGTAAGATTGCTGTCAACCTGTGTGCCCAGGTCTCTCACCACTGAGTGCATACCAAGGGTGTTGCTATTGATGTGGCAGTTAGCAGGAACATCGATCTTACTGAAAGGGATGATAATACATTTTTTTGCATTGAGTTTAAGGCCATGACTTTGGCACCAATCATTTGTTTGTGCAAGATCATCTTGTAGGATGTTGACATCATTTGGAGATTCTATGACTGCTCCCAGTTTCCAGTTGCAGAAAGAGATTTCAAACAATAGAGGTCCCCGATTTTGCCAGCAGAATATACCAGTGCAGTAAATTGCTTTGTTTAACAAAGCTGTCACTGCATCCAGCTTTCCCTTTTGAAGCTAATGTTTATTTACAAGAAATAAAGTTAAATAAGGAAAATACATCTCATATCAAAAAGTTCTATCTGATCTGTAGTCAAAATAATTTCTCAAAGTTCTATCTGATCTGTAGTCAAAATAATTTCTCTTTTCAGTCTTGACAGTCAAAAGCAAATTCCTTTACATTTAGACACAAGATTCACTTATTGTTTTCAATCAGTAGATAGTAAAATAAATGAGCAGCAAATACAAAATCTTCAAAAGAATACAGAAGCATCATTAAAATGCTATCAATATAAATAAACCAAAACATCTTGTTCTAAATAAGCAGGGATAAAGCTAGTTGATTTCTCCTCCAATGAGCTTCCTTCAAGAGGATACCATCTCATCTGCCATCCTTTTCCCTTCTGGTAAATGAACTTCATCATAGAGCCCTCTAAAACTCTCCTCAGAAGCAAACACCATAAATCAGTTAAACATCAAACCACTGGGCTTTAAATATCTGTCAGTGCAGCTGTCCCTCAACTCTAATCTTCTTAGCTGTTTCTGGATATGTATCCTTAAAGGTGCATCAATTACTATGAGTATGACTCCTCTGACGGGATACATCTAATGTACTCAGCCACTACTCTGCTATTACATGTATTATCATCATTATCATTATCAGCCACCTTTTATCATTTTCCACGTGGATCACCCTGTCACATCAGCCGTCACTATATCTCTCATAATTCAATGCCTGGCTTCTACTTTTTTCAACAGTCATGTCTGACTGTCATAGGTCTTCTTTCACATAATATATCCATCTTTTTGTGCTGCACACCCTCATTCCATCTTGCTTTCTTCCTGCCTGTCTCAAATCTTCTTCACTAGATTTTCATCTGATTTACTGTGCATGTACCGAAACCACAATAGTCTGTTTTCTTGACCTTGGACTTCTGCTGTGTGTCTAGCCCACAGTATGCATCCTACTACATTACAGAGGCACTTCATCTCCATCACCTCTAACACCCTCATCTACTCTGCCTTTATTGCCTAAGATTCTGGAATGTACAGAACTACTGGCTATACCACTGTTTTGTACACCTTACCTTTCAGCTTTTGTACTGCTTTCTGTCACACAATACTCCTGACACTCTGTGCCAGTTGACAGCAGTCACTCTGATTCTAGCTATGCCTTCCTCATTCAGAATTTCCTTCTCCCCAGTCACCAGTTCCAGATACTTAATGCTGTTAATCTTCTGAGCTATTCTCCCTTTTTCTCAGCATTCAGTTTCTTCTGATTTTTCTTAATTTGCTTCCATGATAGCTTTCTTATCTATACTCAGATTCTTCCCATGTGCATTCAGTTTTGCATTTCATTCCAATATCATTTGCTCAAATTATTGTTCAGAATCTGCATGTAATGCCATATCTTCCACACACAGCAGCTTTATTAACCTATCTTTTCTGACCTGTTTGGTAATTTTGTCCATCACCTGTATGGTAGCAGTGGACTTACAGCTGAACCTTGATGCACACTCACTCCCACTTGGGACCCCCTCTATGAGTCTGAACACTATTCTTACTTGTGTCAATGGGTCCTTGTACATAGCTTCCACTGATTGTACCAATGTTTCCAGGAATTTAAACCACTGCAGGACTGTCCAGTCAGCTTTCTTGGAACCTTGCCATATGCTTTCTCTAAGTTTAGGAATGCCCAGTTGGAAAATTTACTCATATCTGGTGTCTTTTCCATTATCTAACTGCAAATATCAGGTCAGTTGTGCTACATCCTGATCTGAATCCAAACTGTTCATCTCCCATCTTATTTTCTACTATTTTACATATTTGTTTATCAATAAACCTTCCCAACTCTTTCATGAAGTGTGATAAGAGTTTGATATCTGTAAACTGTTAAAAGTTGTGAAGGCCCTCGCTGTTCTTGTATGTTGGCACTAGAATGCTTACTCTCCAGTTATCTGAGATATGCCTTTCTCTCCACAGTGCTATGAGTACCCTTTGGAGCAATTTCTTCCCTAACTCACCCAACATCTTGATCAAATCTATCTTGACTTTATCTGAGACTACTGCTTTCTCTGACTTCATTTACTTTAATGATGTTCTTATTTCTTTTAGGGTGGACTCTTTCATTGTAGTCTGTGTCTGGGAAAATATAGCTTCATTTGTGTTCTTCATTAAGAAGCTGTTGGAAGTAATCCATCCCTCTCCCCTTTATGTTCTGTGGAGTGGTTAGCTGGTTGTTGCTTGCATTCCTTATGAATCATGCCTGATGACGATCTTTTTTATCATTCTGTCTTTGCCTTGTGACCCAGTGAAGGTTCTTTGTGTTATGTACTGTGCCACTTTTCAGAAGCTGCTAGAGTGCTTCTGATGCCTTATTCTTTGCTACTTTAAGTGCTCTCTTAGCCTCTTTGTTAGCCAACTAGTATTATTTCTTGGCTTGGTCCATCTTTTCTTTCTCCCACTTTTTCTTGCATACATTCCTTCTTATGATAACTTCCTGGACTTATGCACCAGCTTTCCTTGTGTACTTTATGTACTTTATTCCTATACATGGCTTGGTCACATATCTGCTCTATAGTTTTCAGTCATGTTTTTTCAGTCATTTTTGCTTGGGCTAAAGGAAAGTCTCTCTGTTGATCAGTGGCAGTGAATAACATTAAGCAGCCTTCCCTGCCCCCCGTAGGAGTGGTTACTGACTTGAAACTGTAGTTTTATTGTCCGTTTTGGGTCTATTCCAGCTTCTTTCCAGCCCCTGCTATCAAGCACGCCTTAACGTGCTTTAGCGCGATTTAGCTCGGAGTTGCCACTAGAGCAGCATCGGGCAGCGCCGGTTTAACAAGGTTAAACTTTTTCTGGCTCCATAAAGTCTGTTCTTCAATTTTTCCCTTAGAACTGCTCTGTTAGGAACCTAAACAGTTTACACCTTCACTAAAAAGCACAGCACTTGTTCCTAATTGCTTTTTCTTCTCAAAAAGCTCAGCACTTGTCTTAAAAGCATATCCTTTGTCTTATAAGCATTTTCTTTGCAGGTCAAGCACTCCTATATTATACAAATCCATCACTTGCAAAACCCCCCAGGAGTGCCCACTTCCATGCTAAGCCCTCTACTTTTCTGTCTCATACCAACTCATAATTCTTTCTAGCATGTCGAAGGGTCAGATGCTGGCGTCCTCTCCTGCCCAGTTGGTGAATCTGGGAATTCTGAGGCAATGTTACAATTGCCTCATGTACATGGACAACCCTCTCCTCCTCCCACATAACACTAACACTTGCGAGAGATGCAGCTATTTAGCCAAACTGGAGGCTGAGCTCTCTCAACTCAGGACTGGCAAGACCAGGCAGGAGGAGAAGGCAACTACACACACCACAATACAAGTCTCACATAACTCAACCACACCACTGAATCAAACACATAAACACACTAAGACATACTCGGAGGCTCTGAGTAAAAATTTACCTAAACAGCAAAGGCCTCCAAAGCAGACACCCAAGCGACTGTAAACTCAAGACACCACAAAAACAACACATAAAAAACAAAATCAGTGTGCAAAGCAGTCACTGCCCTTAAGGCCAAATACAACACCAAACATACTTGTCATAGGTGACTCCATAGTCAGACACACTGACGTCCCACTCACCAGGCAGAACAAGGAGAAGGTCAAGGTAAGCTGCCTATCGAGTGCTAGAATCCGCCACATAACACAAGCACTCAGGTCACTCCACGACAAGTACAAGTATGACACAGTCATTGTCCATGCTGGTGTGAACGACCTGAGATGTACCTCCCTGGGCTACATGAAAAGAGACATAGAGGAGCTCTCTGATTATGTAGCCCAGGCAGGTATGACCCTGACCCTGAGCAGTATTCTTCCTTCACCACGAATGATGCCACAATATAGTGACAAGATGATCAGCTTTAACAATTGGCTTAATTTCTGGTGTCATTCAAAGGGGATCCAGTGTCTGTCTGCTTGGAATGACATGCTTGACAAGCCACGCTGCTTCGCAAGGGACGGCTTGCACCTGTCACCCCTGGGATTCCGGATATTGGCTAAGGCTCTTGCCACCCCCATAGTGCCTTTTTTAGGCAAGGCTCAAATTCTAAACCTACCACCCTAGAAAACAAAAACGGGAAGAAACTAAGGGTAATGCTGCTCAATGCCAGAAGTCTAAATCTCAAAATGCACGCACTCGAGGCCCTTCTCAGTATGGAGAACATCGATGTCTGTGCTGTGACTGAAACCTGGTTCAAGGCTCCTGAGAGCACCCCGGCACTATCAGGTTTTACCTCATATCATACGTTCCGGCCCCAAAACCCGGACCATATCACAAAAGGAGGGGGTGTATCCATATTCATCAAGGATACCCACACCTCCAGTTGCTGGCTACACACGAAGCATCGGAAACCATCCAGGTGCAATTAACCATAGGCAAAACTGCTCTACAATTTGTAGCATGCTACAGGCCACCCTCTCAAACTCAGGAAACCCACACAGCCTTCCTGAAGACACTGGAGGGTTTAAATGTATCACCAAACACCATCATATTGGGTGATTTCAACTACCCGAATATAGACTGGGAACATTACTCAAGCCCCAACTTTCTAGCCCAAAGGTTCCTGGAGTTCATAAATTCAAATGCCATGGAACAACTAGTCACCGTCCCCACAAGAGGAGAAAATATACTAGATCTCATCATCACAAACATGGGGACAAAATGCTCCACACCAGAAGTATATCCCTCTTTGGTGAGATCAGATCATAAACTAATCTCAGTAGAAATCCACATCCCGCCCCAACCCCAAACAAAAAAGACCACAGTAAAGAACTTCTCTAAAGCAAACTTCACACTACTCAAGACAGGTGTGGTATCCTTCAAGGCCCCCGAGCCAATGGAAACCACAACCCAATCTGCGGAAGCCCTTACAAATGCCCTCTATGAACACCTTCAGGACTGCATGGATCAGGCAATCCCAAATAAAACCAAGACTCTTTCCACCAAGGGCAAATGTCCAGTCTGGTGGACCCCAGCCATAAACAAACTTTACAATAAGAGGAGAAAGCTATTACATGATAGAGCAAAATCCCAAAAAGGGAAGGCATCTTTGAACTGTACTAGCAAGTAACTACGATCCCTCATAAAATCATCCAAGGCCAACTTTGAGAAAAAATTGCCATAGATTCAAAAGACAATCATAAGGCCTTCTTCAGCTATGTCAGAAACCTGGGTGGAAACTCCCAGATATGCTCAGAATTAGTCCAAAATTATACAAAAATCACTGAACCCACAGACATTGCCAACATACTGGCAGACAGGTTCAGCGCAAACTTCACCCCCCTCCCCAAAAGGAGAGATAACTATCCCAACAGAGTGTAGCCTCCCAGACATCTCAAATGCGCAGGTGAAAGCTGCTCTCTCTAAAGCTAAAAACACAGCATCAATGGGACCGGATGGTGTCCCCGGCTGTGTGCTACATGAACTCAATGAAGAACTAAACCCGCACATAAGGCAGCTGTTTAATCCTAGCCTTACCACAGGACATGTGCCCAAGGAGTGGCGTACGGCAACTGTGGTCCCACTCCACAAAGGTGGTGCCTCTACGGACCCTGGTAATTACTGCCCCATAAGCTTAACAAGCCTGGTCTGCAAAGCTATGGAGAGGATCATAATGGAACTCATAAACAAGGACATAGGGGACTTGCAGACCTTGGACCCAACCCAGTTTGGCTTTGTCAAGGGCAGATCTTGCCTTTTGAACTTGGTCGACTTCTTCGAAACAGTTACCAAGGCCATTGATGAGGGAAGGCAGTCCATACAGCCTACCTTGACCTTGCAAAAGCTTTCGACACAATACCCCACTCGGGTATCATAGAGAAACTTACCAGCTTAAATGTAAACCCATATGTCACAAGATGGGTTGCAAACTGGCTAAAGGACAGAACCCACAGGGTTAGAGTTGCTGGAGCCATGTCAGACTCCAAGTCGGTTACAAGTGGTGTCCCACAGGGCTCAGTCCTTGGCCCCCTATTGTTCGGCATCTACTTCTCAGAAGTACAAGCAAACATAGGAGGACTATGGCTGACAAAGTTTGCGGATGACTGCAAACTGGGTGCCATAGTGGATAGTACATCAGACACAGACATCCTTCAGAGGGGTCTCACGGAAACTGATAGCTGGTGCCAGAGCCATGGCCTGAAGTTAAATGCAAAAAAGTGTATAGTCATACCCTTCGGGAAAAACAAGGTAACCCCAAGCTACCATATAGATGGCAACCCACTAAGCACAGAAGAGGTTATCAGGGACCTGGGTACCCAGGTTGACAGTGGCCTCTCGTTTGACACTCACGTTGCTAAAGTGGTTCGAAAGACCTTCTACATTGCCCATCTGATCATGAAGGGATTCACATCCAGATCAAATGAGGTCATTGTTCCCCTGTACTCTTCACTTATTAGACCAATGATCGAGTACAATGCCCCATTCGGGATGTATCTCACCCGACACCTGCAGCAATTGGAGAGACCCCAAAAGTTCCTCACCAAAAGGATAAAGGGACTCCAAAACCTGTCATATACTGCCAGACTGAAGAAACTCCAACTCTATTCAGTTGCATACCGTCTGCTCAGAGGTGACCTGTGCCTGACATACAAGGCCATGACCAACCCGGAATTAATGGACATGCTCCACCTCAAAAAATCCAAATCCACCAGAACCACTAGAGCAAGTGACTTAAACTTAGCACGGATATAAATAGGACGTGCTGGAGGGATAGATTTATCACCCAGAGACTCCCCATGCTGTGGAATAAAATCCCAGTCCATGTGAGGCAGAGCACCTCACTGGCTCTGTTCAAGAGAAATCTTGACCGGTGGATGGGAGATCGTAGGTTTACCCCGGGAATCATCTCTGTGTCACTGCTGGACAGAGGCACAACAAACTAATGGGCACATTATTTCTAACATAAGGGATGGCGTAAGCCACATAACTTTGGGCTAGGCTTATAAATGCCTTAGGGCAGATAGCCTAGTATAAACCTATGAACCTATGAACCTATGTTGTTATTCTATGTCAACTCCACCTATATCCTCAGTTTCCTGAGGTATAGAGCCCTGACAACTTCTTTAAAATCTTCTGCTTACTTTCCAGTTCATGTCCAGGTTTTCAGCTTAGAGTCTGTTGACATAAGATCCTTTTTTTTGTCTGACTTCTTGCAGCTGAATTGGCCAACAGTGGTTTATTCTGTTGGCTGCCTGTTTCCCTGGGGATGACATTGTTGTCTTTGATTCTAACCTAACACCTTGTCTTTGCTAAGAGAAAGTCTACTTGAGTAGCATTTTGACCATTCTTATGTATGATCTTGTGACTGTCTCTCTTACAGAAATGTGTCGGGTACCATCAAGCTGTTTGCCATTCAGAAGGTGAGAATGGCCTTTCCTTCATTATTCCTGTTGCTCAACCTATGTGGACCTAGGTAGCCCTCATATCTTGCTCTGTCTATCCTGATGCAAGCATTCAAGTCCACCATTATCACTGCAGTTCATCTTGTCCTGCTTTATCTAGTAGGTCTTCCAACTGCTGCCTGAATACACTCTCTTTCCCAATACCTGCTAGGGTGCATAGGCTGAGATTGTGAATACTGCCCTACCATTACACTGCAGTCTGATTGCAGTCTGACTGACATAAGTCAAGTCACTAATTCTAACCCTAAAGAGTGTCTCACTGCCTTCTGAAGCATCTGCCTCACCTCACTACAATTCCTACACCATTTCTAGTCTGAGTAGTATACTCTGAATTCTAAACAAAGTGACTTTGATGTACTGTCCTTTAACCTTGTATCCTGAAAACACACGATGTCCAGACTCCTCCTTACCATCATGTCATCCACTTCCTGGTTGTGTCCTAATAATCCTTAGTTCATGTTTGGTAGGTTGAATGGTTTCAAAATCCAGTTTACACTTGACAAAGCTATCTCAGGTCACTGCCTGGTCAGTAGCTTATTGACCCAGGCTTCTGAACTTTGTTGCAGGCATATACTGGCCAATGGAGGCACATAGAGCCATCCCACTGTTAGCATGGGTCCCTGGTGTAGATCAGAGTTGGTTAGGTTCTCATCCCCCCTATCACCAGCAAATACCCATGCCAATTTTGGTGACAGTTAATGTGACCAAATCACCTAGAGAAAATTTTATACCATTGAATGCATAACCCTGACAAGGTGCACAGTCTTTGATCTGTATTCTTTTATGTAGATAGAGGATATTGTGCACCTCAGATGATGCCAAAAGTAGTTGATCTTTACAACTCTTCCCTTGATAAGTACCATCTTGAGTCTGCGTTGCTGTCTAGAATTCCATTCTTGGATGAGTTTTAGTAGGAAAGACCAAGCATGTTGTTTGAGAGGTGGTTGGAATGCCATGGAGACACTGTGAAGCATTGGACAGATGTCAGACTGAACCTTTTACCTTGTGCATGCCAGCAGTGTCTGTGTGTGAGAAAGAGAGCTTAAAAAGTGGTTTAGATTAAAAAGTTGATATAGAATATAGAATACATAGTTTAATACACTAATAAGATGTATATGTGTTTAGCATGCCTCCTGATACACAGACATTATAGAGAATTCAGTATCAGTGATGGTTACACCACATTGTTGTCCCTGTGTGCTAATTTTAGGCCTTGACAGATGACACTATTGTCATAATAGATATGAGCTTTCAGACATGACTTAATCTTTTAACGATTAATTGGAAACAGGGATAATAAAATTAGTAACTGACTTGAAAGGGATGAAGAGTTTATTAATGGAGTTAGGTAGTGCAAAGTTGGAAACATTGATGGAAAAGTGATATTATGGATTAACACTTATTTACAAAGCTTATTTTCTGAACAACAGAGTCAGAGATGAATCATTATACATAATTTACTGGCTCTCAGACTCTTGGAGTTAATTGCTGTCTTATATAGCAATTTTAAAGACATCTGCAACTAAAGCTGATATGTTGGCTCTTATGGATGTTTCTGTGGTGCCTGAGTTTTTCTCCTATCTGGGGTTTTCAACATCTGATGTGCTGAGAATCTCTTTGCCATATAAGTTGACTGGTTTAGATAAAAAGATATAAGTACTTAGCTCAATTCAGTGAAATGCAGAGTCTGCCCATTTGCCTAGAGGTTCACACTCGGTTACATGATTGTAGACAATTACATAGTTTTGATTATTCAGCAAGCTAGAACACTTTAATATGTTACTTTACAGCATGTGTCGTGCAAGGGAGTTATGGCATGG
>NC_056726.1:1705588145-1705733145 GCF_019279795.1 Protopterus annectens | reverse complement strand
TGTAGTTGGATATCTCTGTAGAGCTGCCACCTTTATGGAGTGGGATGACATGAGATATTTTCCAGAGGGAGGGGATAGCATTTTCAGATAAGGTTCTGTTGATAAGTATAGATATGGGATATGCAATGGCATCTGCAGCTATTTGTAGGTACTCTGCAGGGAGAAGGTCGACAGCGAGGGTGGTAGGTTTTAGTTTTTTTAGAAATGTTTTGATAAAACATGTCGATATTGGTTGGAAACTAAATTTGGGGTGATTATTGGGTAGATTAAGGGTGGGGTTTAAGTTTGAGGGGGTTAGTTAATTTGGTAGGGATTGGATAGTTTCAATGAAAAAGTTGTTAAAGGTGCTAGCTATGGTCTCTGTGGGACTATGAGTGTGGTTAGCCGGGGTTAGGGTGGTGAAATGACCTGGGTGAAGTAGTTGATTTAAGCCTCCCCAGAACTTTTGAGGGTTGCTATGGTGTTTTTGTAGGAGGATTTGGTAGAAGCTTTTTTATCCAGTAAAATAGATTTTTTGTATCATTCCTGAGTTGACGATATTTTAGATGGTCAGTTGGGGCTTTAGTTGTTGTCCAGGTGGGCCAAACTTTGTTTCTGGTTTTGATTTTTGCTTTGGTATCTTTTGTGAGCCATGGTGCTATATTGGATCTAGTTTTTATTGTATGTGCTGGAGCATGAGAATCAAGGATACTTAGGATTTTAGTATTGAAGTGATCTATGGCCTCCTCTAATGTAAATTCTTTTAGTTTTTACCAGTCAACTGCTTTTAATTAATTTTGGAACATAGCAGCATCAAAGTTTTTCCTGGTTCTAACTGTTTTATATTTGGGCTGGTGAGGGTTTCCTGCCGTATGTTTTATGACGTAGCTTAGACAATGGTCACTGAGATCATCAAGGAGAGTACCAGCTGTGTACAGTTGGGGTTGGTTATTGACTAGGATCCAGTCAAGGATACTTTCCCTGTTGGTTGGTTTGTTTATAAGTTTATATGGGTGCGGGGGGAGGTCGGATGAACACGGGTGCCAGTCGGTGTTAAAACCACCAAGAACTATGGTTTCATGTGGATAGGTAGTGGATAACCAGTAAAGGATAACCTTTGGGGTATTTAGATCATTGCCTGGTTGAATATATGCACAGACAATATTCAGGTGTTTGTTTTGGTTAATCTGTAGTTTGGCTATGAGGAGTTCTGCATTATTGAATTGGGGAGGTTGAATGGTGTCTCTATCAACTGTTAGAGTATTTTTATAAAGGACTGTTATCCCACCACCTTTCCTAGTAGTACAGTCTAACTGGTAAATATTGTATCCTGGAGGTAATATCTCACTGTCAGTAGTACTGGGTTGTAGCCAGGTTTCTGTAAGACGCATACTTTCTGGGGAGTGGGTTGCTAGGAGGGCGTGTAGGTTGGCAATCTTATTGTTAATATTTATAATATTTGGGTGTAATGCTAGGAAGGATGTAGTGAGAGCATACATAGGTAACGATGTGTGGGTTGTGGTGGGGGAGTGGAGGTTATTTGGTGAGGGTGGGCCAGGGTTGGGATGAATGTCCCCATGTGTTATAAGGTTATAGCGACAAAGCTTTAGCAGTTTGTTAATGAGTTTTATATATTCTTTGTCTTTAGGATTTTGTCTTGTGGCTGTACAAGGGTGGTAAATTTGGTGTGCTGGGGATGGTAAAGTGTTTGGTGTGATGTATGTAGCTGTGGGTGTCTGTTTGACTATGTGGGAAGTGAATACCATGGTCAAGTGTTTGTTCCTAGGCAGTGAGATGGTAAAAAAGAAACAGTACAGGCATCAGAGTAATTAGTAATTTTTAGCTTGCTTGCATTTTGTTTGGGGGCAGGCCAAGCTTTGATGGCTGACTGTGCTAACAGAAGAGAAGGAAATGGATTACTGGGGAGGTTTGTACAATTATGTTTGAGGTGCTGATTGGTACTTAGCAGAAGGGGAGTGGCAAAGTCTGGTTTAAATGTAGCAGTAGTGGGGGTGGGTGGAATTTGGGTGCAGGGAGGGGAGCAGAGCAAGCCCAAGTGCAGTGAGGGTGAGTGGAGCGGGGCTAACACTAACTTCGAGAGTTCCCTTGGGCTTATGAATGTAACATCTTTAAAACATTATTACAAAGACAGATAACATACCATGGTTTAGAATCAGGCTGCCGAATGGGTCAGGGAGCAACAGGCATTTAAAAATGGTGCTTTATTTATTGTGTATGACACCTCATGTACATAGTCAGCAGGGAGGAGTTAAGGGGCTAAAACTAACTTTGAGAGTTCCATTGGTCTTATGAATGTATGTGGGTTAAGTAAGCAAGTAGTGGTTTTTGGCTGTATTTAATTTGTTTGGATGTTTGTAGTTTTACACCAATTTTTAGGCAACCTGTACTAGGATCCTAGGGGTAAGCAAGCAAATATAGCCACTATGGATGGAGTCAAAGTTACTATGGAGACAGCCTAAAGATGCCTTTAGACCCAGGTCAGCAGTAAACAGTACATAGGGTTTGTAATAAGTTTAGTACATTATAAGGTATTAACCTTATCAAATTCCAGGTCTGACTTCTGAGGGGATAGTTTTCCAGGGAAGCTTCCTTTCAGGCAGGAGATTCTTTTTACTGGGGTAGTTTGTGGGCTGTCTACCTAGAAATAGAAAGTATTGCAAATAGGACCTTATCAGCATGTATAAGTAGTCACCAAGCATGCAGTCATTTCACATTCACATACTCTGTGAGTTAAACGGTAATCCAAACTCCATGCAGCTACGAAGCACAGTATTTACTCTATCTAAATGTGTGGGTCTACATACAGGGAAAATATACAACTACAAGGACTGATTTGCATTAAATAAAGACACTACTGTAATATACTACAGTTGCAAACACATTGTAGTGCAGGTACTGTGTGTTAATTCTGTACAAAAAGCCGTTTCCTAGCCTGACACAGTAATCCTTCATTAAATAACAGTGATCTTTCATTAAATAACAGCACAACAGTTAACTACTTTGTTTTTCAATTACATCAGCCTGTTAGGTTGATAAGTAGTTATTTTAGGCTGGGAGCGGATGTTCTGTAAGCTGCTCGGCTATCAGTTAATGCTATGTGGAAACACAATGCATTTACTTTAAGCAAGTCGTGGTAATATATTCACTGTAACTATACCTGTTTCAGGTACATGGAGTTCAAGTACAGTACCCTTACATCGTACAATCTGCTATCAAGCCAATAAAGTTATGCATTTCAATTAAGCAATATTTGTTGTAATATCACAGTTACGCTAGCAGTGGAAAGCACATGGAGCTCAGTTACATTGCCTTAGTTGCTACAAAAGGCTGCATAACAAGCCAGAATACTGCAAAAATCAACCTTGTATTTCTAATCTGAGTTTAGCTGTTATTACATAAATACAGAGACTGAAAATATCTTCAAAACATTATTTCAAAGACAGATAACATACCAGGGTTTAGACTCAGGTTGCCGACTGGGTCAGGCAGCACCGGGCATTTAAAAATGGTGCTTTATTTAGTTGTATATGAAACCTTGTGTACGTAGTCAGCAGGGAGGAGTTAAGGGGCTAATACTATCTCTGAGAGTTCCCTTGGGCTTATGAATGTATGTGGGTAAGTAAGTAAGTAGTTTTTTTGGCTGTATTTAATTTGTTTGGATTTTTGTAGTTTTACACCAATTTTTAGGCAACCTGTACTAGGATCCTAGGGGTAAGCAAGCAAATATAGCCACTATGGAGGGAGTCAAAGTTACTATGGGGACAGCTGAAAGATGCCTTTAGACCTAGGTCAGCAGTAAACAGTACATAGGGTTTGTAATAAGTTTAGTACATTATAAGGTATTAAGCTTATTAAATTCCAGGTCTGACTTCAGAGGGGATAGTTTCCCAGGGTATTTTCCTTTCAGGCAGGAGATTCTTTTTACAGAAAGTATTGAGAATAAGACCTTATCAGCATGTATAAGTAGTCACCATGCATGTAGTCATTTCACATTCACATACTTCATGAGTGAAATGGTAATCCAAACTCCTTGCAGCTACGAAGCACAGCATTTACTCTATCTAAATGTGTGGGTCTTCTTCTTCTTTCGGCTTTTCCCAGTTAGGGGTCACCACAGTGGATCACCTGTCTGCACATGATTGGCAGTGGAGTTTTACAGTGTCGAGTTGCCAGCCCAGCACTCAACTTTCCACAGAAGGCACATACAAGCACACCTAGGGGCAATGTAGAGTGCCCAATCGACCTACAGCATGTCTTTGGGATGAACCCGCTGGAAACCCACGCAACCACAGGGAGGACATGCAAACTCTGCACAGAAGGCACCCCAGCCAAGGATCAAACTAGAGAACCTCTTGCTGTAAAGCGACAACACTAACCGCTGCTCCACCATGACCGCCCCTAAATTTGTGGGTCTACATACAGGGAAAATATACAAATACAAGGACTGATTCACATTAAATAAAAACGCTACTGTAATATACTACAGTTGCAAACACATTGTAGTGTAAGGTACTAAGCATTCATTCTGTTCAAAAAGCCATTTCCTAGCCTGACACAATAATCCTTCATTAAATAACAGTGATCTTTCATTAAATAACAGCACAACAGTTAACTACTTCATTTTTCAATTACATCAGCCTGTTAGGTTGATAAGTAGTTATTTTAGGCTGGGAGCGGATGTTCTGTAAGCCGCTCGGCTATCAGTTAATGCTATGTGGAAACACAATGCATTTACTTTAAGCAAGTCATGGTAATATATTCACTGTAACTATAGCTGTTTCAGGCACATGGAGTTCAAGTACAGTACCCTTACATCGTACAATCTGCTATCTATCAAACCAATAATGCTATGTATTTCAATTAAGTAATATTTGTTGTAATACCACAGTTACACTAGCAGTGGAAAGCACATGGAGCTCAGTTACATTGCCTTAGTTGCTACAAAAGGCTGCATAACAAGCCAGAATACTGCAAAAATCAACCTTGTATTTCTAATCTGAGTTTAACTGTTATTACAGTAATACAGAGACTGCTAACATCTTTAAAACATTATTACAAAGACAGATAACATACCAGGGTTTAGAATCAGGCTGCCAACTGGGTCAGGGAGCACTGGGCATTTAGAAATGACACTTTATTTAGTTGTATATGAAATCTCATGTACGTAGTCAGCAGGGAGGAATTTAGGGGCTAACACTAACTCCGAGAGTTCTCTTGGGCTTATGAATGTATGTGGGTAAGTAAGTAAGTAGTGGTTTTTGGCTGTATTTAATTTGTTTGGATTTTTGTAGTTTTACACCAATTTTTAGGCAACCTGTACTAGGATCCTAGGGGTAAGCAAGCAAATATAGCCACTATGGAGGGAGTCAAAGTTACTATGGGGACAGCCTAAAGATGCCTTTAGACCCAGGTCAGCAGTAAACAGTGCATAGGGTTTGTAATAAGTTTAGTACATTATAAGGTACTAACCTTATCAAATTCCAGGTCTGACTTCATTGAGGATAGTTTCCCAGGGTAGCTTCCTTTCAGGTAGGAGATTCTTTTTACTGGGGTAGTTCGTGGGGGTATACCAGGGTTTAGAATCAAGCTGCTGACTGCGTCAGGGAGAACCGGGCATCTTCTATATCTAATTGTAAATAAATAAATGTGTAAACTGAAA
This sequence comes from Protopterus annectens, assembly GCF_019279795.1. NCBI lineage: Eukaryota > Metazoa > Chordata > Ceratodontiformes > Protopteridae > Protopterus > Protopterus annectens. The sequence goes on along the minus strand of NC_056726.1, from coordinate 1,705,727,486 downwards.
GTTTCAGTAATACATTTAGATCATTGCTGTCAGACTAATACACAGAAAAACATTACAACTCCCCTTAGCAGACATAGTAGAAGCCATGTTATCATGGTACACTATGCCTTCCTTTTAGGTTCTATTGTGAAACATCAACTTTCTGACAGTTACCACTCCAAAAAAAAATGAAAACAATGCCCAAAATCCAGAAGGATGAAACACTCTTTTTTTCTTCTTTTTGCAGAAGGGCTTGCCCCACTGCACCCTTCCCCAAACTTAATTATACCAACTCCACAATCACATCAGTTTAAAGAATGGAGAAATCTCCCTAAAGATGTAACACATTGCAGGTGTGCAATTAGAAATCAGACCAGCAATTATTTTTTTTTTGAAACACTGTTCAGCATTTTGCATTCATCTACTTTTTTTGTGTGCTACTTTATGGACATGAGAGGATCTGGTCCTGTTCAAGCTGTCATTAGTGGGAGCTCTCCAGCATCCTGCAGTGAGTGGGGGACAAGATTGTTTGTGGTAATGGGTTTTCTTACACCACAGTGGAGTCTGCAGCTGGTAGTGATTTTCCTGACATGCAATGGAGGAGTTCTTCTCCCTCTACCCCATGACATCACTAGTATTTCAACTGAAGTATTATTCTAAGCAACATGGTGGAGGGGGGGGTTGCTTTGCCCATTAATACTATATGTTCCATTTCTAAGGAGACTGACTCCCATAGGTTTCTCTGTTGGCACCCACAAGTAATACCAGGATGTCCTTTTTATGAAATATGTACAAGTTCGGTACCTTGGGAAGTTGCTGCATAGAGTACTGTCATGGTTCTGTAGGTCAAGATTGTACACAAGGTCTAGTCCTGCTGTCCACTGAATTTTATAAACTGCAAGACCATCTGTTCACCATTTTATGTCGTACAAGCCCTGCGTTATGGCACACAATACTGCCCATGATCTGTGCTCTCTAGTCTATGTACATAACCCATGTTGCCTGCTGCAGCATATTATGAATCTCATTCTGTGGAAAAGCATATCACCATGTCATATGTTCCTGACCTAATATCTACCTGCAGCCAGTGAAACCTGCTTCATTAGTCAGTCGTTTATACCCATGATGGAAATGGTGCAAATGTTTGCACTGGGTTCTGTATAGAATACCTGCTCAGTACCCTTGTGGTAAAGGGCAAAATATGTTCAACTCAGCTGATAGAGTACACCAGCACACTATAACTACAATTGTAGGTACTCTTCGTTAATTTTCATACAGTCTGGGTAATGTATTTACTGTGTTGCAGTTTGTGCAGATGCAAAAGACTGTATTTTATCTACAGGTCGATTTCTTGCTCTGCCATTGTAATTGTCTGTAGCAACTGTCACCTCCAGCTTACAATATGTTGCATAAACTTTATAGGATGTGCAACATGTTGTATAAGAGAGATCCCCTTACACAAAATCAAAGGTCTCTTTATATTTTGCTTCATAGAAGTGCTTCATTTAAAGAAAGCACAACCAATGCATATCCTGCTGACTCTCCTCTTCACTAGCTAACACCGCTGCTCATTCTGTTTGTCCTCAAGTCAGATACCAGAAACAGCAACTGCAAGGGACAATTATAAGTCTTGTTGTTCTTGCATTTTACCTCTGCTTGGATTTTACCTACCTATTCTTGCATCCTGTAAGTTATCTAAGTAACGTATATTATAAATCAACAGTCCTGTCACAATCTCTGTCAGCTGAAACATTTTTAAAAATGATTGCAGATATGTAGCAAGGAAGCATGAATAATCTTCATGCTCTGGAATAATAATAATGGATGATTCCTAAATACTACACTCTCAGATGCAATGAATGTAGAGCAGGTGACATTAGTATAATATTAAAATGGAAAGAACCACTGTCATTTAGGCTTTCATTGGTTTGAGGTCTATAAGTGTACATGTGTGGGGGAAGCTAAACCATGGCTGCCACAAAAGGCTCTGTACAGAGGCACTAATATAACTCCTTTTTTCACCCTTTATGTTCTTATGTAATGGTACTGCTATGATTGTAGTGCTAAAAATGGCCTGTTGAATGCAGCATTTATATGATAGAGACAGTTGCAATGTTTTTCATTTCCTTTGTGTTCACCTGCACTTGTATTCTCATATATTTGATCTTTTTTGAGCCATTTGTTCCGTGATTTGCATGTTTGTGAATCGCATGTACTTTCACTGCATGCATATTGCATACCTGGAGTATTGCTGATAGCAGTAGACTATGCATGCATTCCAATGGATCTCTGCTGTAATTTTATTAATTATGTTAGGTATGATGTAGATGTTATAGTATTCCTCTGCTATACAAGTCATTACCATGTTCACAAATATCATCCACAACAGCTATCCTGAACTTACTAATCCAGACAAAATAACTGCAAAAAAGGCAAACTAATAACACTTCAGTAATAATAAAAATAAAATGCTCTTAAAATTTCCATAGAAGGAGGTTCTTTCCCCCATGAAAGAAAGCAATGATCTCCATTTAAAATACATGTTAGGAGACAAAAATACTAAAATATGTCATTACAAATATATGTAAAATAACCAAAACTCACTTCCCCAGAAAATGACATAATTCGGAAAACCTCAATCTTTCCTTACAAAAAAGAATCTCACATATGAGCTAAGTTAAAAAGGATAAGTAAAATCCCTGTCTCTAGACTATCTCTTACAAACTTCTGTGTGGTGATCTGTAATTGTTTTCTTTCTCATAAAGTATCAGATTACCCTGACATGCTTGATCTCGAATGCATTTGAAAAAGTAACAATTACCAAACCTAGAGTCCTGAATCTACATCTTGTAAATAAATAACATGTTTATTGGAATGAAAGCAGTCACCTGTCTACAAACCAAATCAGCCTCAACAAGTATTTGAAAAGGTGTATTCACCACTTATTACACACCTGTTTCCATTACTGATAGGCAAGTATGTGGTTGGAGCTTTACTGGCTAGGCTGAAAATGGACAACTTACTCATTTGCAAATGGACAAGAACATTGATTGTCTCATATACACATATAAAACTATGATAATCTGTGCTACTAATTTAATTATTTTTCTTTACACTGGGGCTGTTATTTTGAAGTCTCATTTTTAACCCATAGTCAACCTACCACCGCAGTGGTGTAGCAGTTAGTGTTGCCGCCTCACAGCAAGAGGTTCTCTGGTTTGATCCTTGGCTGGGGTGCCTTCTGTGTGGAGTCTTCATGTCCTCCCTGTGGCTGTGTCTGTTTCCTCTGGGTGCCTCGGTTTCCTAACACATTCCAAAGACATGCTCTATGTGAATTGGATACTCTAAATTGGCCCTAGGTGTGAGTGCATGTGCTTGTGTGCCTTCTGTGGAAGGTTGGGTGCCAGGCTGGCAACTCGACACTGTAAAACTCCACTGCCAATCATGATTGGACAGATGATCCACTGTGGCGACCCCTAACTGGGAAAAGCTGAAAGAAGAAGAAGTCACCCTACCACTGAAGGAGAAGGTAAAAAGTACATGCAGTGAGTTATTAGCAGGGAGAGTAAGTGAATTCACTTTAGGTGAATGTTGTTTGCTATATTTTAAAAAGCAGTATTTGATGTTCCTTTTTTCGCTTACAACAATGTGCTTTATTTCAATCAAATGTGATATGCAAAGTATAGAGTACAATTTCTTTTCAGTGCATATTGCACTTAAAGTACAAAGAAACACATTTAAGGTAAGCCTGAGAACCAGGAAAAAGGTTCTGGTAAATACATCATTAATGGTGAACATCCAAGATAGTATTCAAGTAAACACAATATTATACCATTAGTAGTATCTCCGCTCTAACTAGATAAAATCTGTTTTATTCAGTCCCTCTTCTATCCTTTTAAATGCTAACAGCTAAGCTTTATGCAGCCCAAATTACCACCAAAAGCTGAGACTGCTTCCTCTTGAGCATCTCCTGAACTCTTTTTCCATTAGTACTGTTCTCCCTCAGTGTCAAAAAGCCTATAATCCAGATCCAGCCACTAACTGTTAATTTTGTTGAGAGCTTTGGCTAAGTTGCTAGGCTTCTTAAATATCCCATTTTCTTGTCCTACATTACAAATACCTGCATCCATTCTTTGTCATACACCTCCACATCCCACCTGTATTTTCTTTCTTGTTACTCCTGAACGAACTGCAAACCAGCACCACCATGTCCAAGTTTATGAATTTGATAGTCATTTCTTGTTTGCTGATACTCTAAGTGCCTATTTTTTATTGTTGCTACGATTTACCACATTTTATTCCCCAAACACCTGACACTGCATATCACAAATTCTAGCCCTTTGTTCTTCTTAACTCATTCTTTTCTTTCATTAAATTAAACATTTTGCTTTCATTTATTCTCTCCCCCGTTATCAGCTATCCTATTGTCAAATCAGCATCCATTTAAGTTGAAATTAATTTTACTGACTAGGGGTTGTGATGTATACACAAAGTTATTCTTCTATTAGGCTCACTGCCCTGTATGACCTTAGGTACAGCCTCCTCCTCATGTATAAGTCTTTTTCTTCATATACCTTCCCCATGTCCCTATATCTTGATGCCTTGTGTCTTATACCATTGTTTTATCCAGCTGTTATACTTAGAATTAACTAATTTTTATTGTGAATTTAATTTTGATGCTGAAAAAAATCATAAATGGTCTGAACTTGTTTGTCCACTTTCCATAATTACATTTCCTAGGCTTTAATTCTGCCTTTGGCATTGTCCCATTCACAGGTTTTTCCTACACCGTGTCTAGTACTAAATTATGACAAATTTGCCCTAGACAGCTATTTTTTGCAGTACTCAAATTACATGTATGCCAACTGTGTAATTACTTTATTCCCATTCATCTCTCAGATCACACTAATAATAGAATACTTCTAAAAGGTTTCTCGCTCCTGATAGCTCCTGTAAATATTTTCCATTTCTGCTTCCACCTATATACTTTTCCTTCACTGATTCAATTCTTTTCTCTCTTCCTCCTCCAGCGGACATTTTATTTAGAGATTGCCTTGCTAAGCTGCATTGCTCCCCTTGGGACCCTGTTCTGCTTATCTGGCATTACTTTCTCCCACTACTTTCTCATCTTCTCAGTTTAACATTTCCTGATTTCTTTGTCTCATAATGTACATATTATTATATGTTCCTCTATGGGCTATAATCTTATGCAAGAAGTTGTTATGCTCTGTTTGCATCTCCCACTTCCTCTGTTTAGAGGATTAGAGATTTCAACAGTGCCCCACACAGCCTCATTATCTCTGTGATGCCCCAACACTGGCCCAGTAATCAAGGAGCCTCAGTCCTCACCACTAGCACGAAGGGAGAAGTACATTGAGAGGATAAGTACACACACAGTAAAGTGCAATTTCCCTTAAGAGCACACAGAGACCACAGTCATTCCAGAGCTGGTTTCTCCCTCTTTCACCAGATGTCCAATTAGACTCCCCACAGGCACAGCTATACACCATGAAAATGCATCTATAGCAAATCGATACATTTAGCAGTTGGTTGACACCACACAAACAAAAACAAAAAAAATACTCTGGCCTTTGAAACATTCAGCAAGTTACGGAAACAAATAATCTTATGTGTTACTGACACTTTTTACTGTATTCATTGAAGTGCACTTTTCTCATTTCTGATGAAGTTCTTACAATTAAAGAACGAAAGTGCTCAAATACACTTGTTCTGTGTGTTTCTTTCACCTAGCTAATTTGTCATGAAGCTTGTTTTGTAATATATATACTGTATATCTATTTTTATATATATATATATATATATATATATATATATATATATATATATATATGGGTCCCCTTTAGTTGACCGAACCGACGATTCCCCGACACGCGGAAGACTAAGACCAAACGACCGACAGGTAAGTTTACCGAAAGGGTGATTTGCCGACAGCGGAAAGACCGACAAGGGTAATGTGTGAGCGCGACTCGGTAAGTGTGCGACAGTGACGGAGTTAGGAGCGGTCAGGTAAGTGAGCGATATTGTGGGATTTTGGGTTAGGGTGTGGGAAAGGTGAGTGTGTGTTAGTGTCGGAGTTAGGGTTCGGGTAAGGTAAGTGTGTGATAGTGAGGGACTGTAGTTTAGGGATGGGTTAAGTGAGTTAGGTTTAGGGTGTGGGTGGGGTGAGTGTGCGATTGTGACGGGCTTTATGTTTTTGGGTGGGTTAAGTGAGTTAGGGTTAGGGTGCAGGTAGGTGAAGTGCGATAGTAACAGTCTTTAGGTGTAGGGGTAGGTTAAGTGAGTTAGGGTTAGGGTGCAGGTAGGGTGAGTGTGCGATAGTGTCGGACCTTGGGGTTAGGGGTGGGTTAAGTGAGTTAGGGTTAGGGTGTGGGTAGGGTGAGTGTGCGATAGTGTCGGACCTTAGGGTTAGGGTTTGGGTTAGGGCTAGTGGCTATGCTATGTAGTGTAATGTGTTGTTTACGTTCGGTGTGTCGGTGTAATGGTGTTCGGTGTTTTGCGTTGTCGGTTTTTTGTGTTGTCGGTTATCTGGTCTCGGTGGTTTGTGTGTCGGCGAAGTGGCATGTCGGTATTTTAAAGTAGACCCATATATATATATAAATAGCTATATTGTGATGACCGAGTGCTCAAATACACTTGTTCGGCATGTTTCTTTCACCTAGCTAATTTGTCGTGAAGTTTGTTTTGTAATATATATACTGCATATCTATTTTATATATATATATATATATATATATATATATATATATATATATATATATATATATATATATATATATATATATTGTGATGACCAACCACTGCCAACCAATATGTGGATATCCGACCTGTGGGCCAGTAATCAAGGAGCCTCAATCCTCACCACTGGCACATGTAGGGTGATGTTCACTGAGGGGATAACAGACACACAAACTGTATTTCGAGATGCAGCTCTCTGCATCAAGTGCAATTTCCCTTAAGAGCAAACAGATACCACAGTCAGTCCGGGACAGGTTTCGCACTCTTTCTCCAGATTCCCAGTAAGACTCCCCACTGGCTCAGCTATAGAGTTGCGATCTTAGCTGAGTGACCAAGCCTAGACCTCCAGCACCCTCTCTGTCCAACTAGTGCTTCATGTCCCTCTACAAGTAGCTAATACATGCACTCTTTTGGGTTTCATTTACACATACACACACACCTGGGAAATGTTGGCACAGATTTATTAGCTATGCCGCGTTCTGCCCAGAGTATAAGGTAGGTTTGATTGACACCAGTCACTCCTGCCAGCTACCTTAAGGCCCTTAACAAAGGGTGGCCAGTTGTACTGTGTAATATTAATATTAATACAAATGGTAAGTTTGACCAAGATCAAGTGGCCCACACAGTGTCACCAAGATCAGCCACAATGAAAGGTTTAAATATATTTCATAATAAATAATAAAAGAGCAAGAAAATAGTAAGTACATATTTACAGTGACATCAGAGTTCAGAATCACAGGAAATATTTAAAACATTGCAGGACAGGCTCAGACAAATAAAGAAAAATATCTAGACTAAGCTTCACTATATTCCTGATTGTATCTAAGAGAATTACTCTACCCTAAAAACTTACTAATAGAGCAAGGCAGATGTGGTGAATGGTTCTTGTTTTGGAGTCCAAGACAGAATGCATAATGCTCTGTCTCACTCAGAGACTTCTCAAAATAATATCTAAAATATTACTGCTGGGATAGCTTGAAGAATGGCATCATTTCTGCTCATCTGACTTCTAGTTCTCAGGTAAAACCCCCATTGTTGAATCTGGCAGTATTTAGCATCTATTTGGAAAAAATATTCATACAAGGGCTTTTGCTCAGATCTTTGGCAGGTGCTGGAATTCATAAAACAATTGCATTCCTTCATGCTTCCAAAGTAGCAATTACTTTACCCTGAAGACAATACAGAAAGCTTCTTAGTACAGACTTTTTGTCTCTTGCTGCACTGAAACCTGTCAGATAGCCTATAAAGTAAGTTAATTTCAAATATTTTTCTAAAGCTTGCTGGACTGAGGTTAACCCTCCGGCTTCCTCTGTTAATATATGTATATGTATATATATATATATATATATATATATATATATATATATATATATATATATATATATAAACAGTTACAATGGTACATTTACATTTCTGTTCTCTTCTTGTAGGGAACACTGTGGATACATTTTAAGCACAACCACTTTTCAAATACCTTTTCAACACAAACATCATACAGAGCATTTTAATTTACACATGCCATACAGTTCTAATATATTTGCAACACAAGCATCTTATATATACATTAGTTTGATATTCATAAATGACATATAATTATTTACAAAATTCCAGCTAGCTGTGCTGGCAGTACCTCCTTTCATCATACTTCTTCCCCCCTTCGAAGACTGAAGCTAGTTTTTCAAGTGACTCTTGAGAAACGTTGCTTGAGAGGGATGGGTCTACTTGGAAATACATTACCCCATACCCTGTCTTGGGTTCCTAGCTGCCTTTGCATTGCTGATGCCAGTGCAGTACTACACTGTCATATCATATGTCTGCAGCCCTAGGCTTCAACACAGTAACATGGGATTTTGCTGGCTGGCTAGCTTTCTGTAGCCATAGATCCATCTCAGACTTCTCCTGCCTCCTACTGCAAATACTAAGCACAAGGGTTTCCCTATCATGGTAAGGTTTCATCATGTTAACATGGTACAGTTTTCTGGCCCTGCCTCCTGCCTAGCAGTTCTACCATGTAGTTAAAATCACTGACCTTCCTTACCACTTTGAATGGTCCCTCCTAAGCTGCCTGCAGCTTGTTGTGTCTGAGAAGAATGAGAACCATATCCTGCTGCCCCCACAGTGCTTCCACAAACAAGCCAACAAGTATGACATGAAACTGGCACCTTTGTCAGTCAGTATTTCTTTTGGGAAACCTATCCTGGTGAAAATCTCTTCACATCGGGGTATCTGGTAGCATAATGTACTACCACTAGGATATACTTATTCCCTGCGGAACTTGGGATACTCAGATGCTCCACAATATCCATAGCTACCCTCTGAAATGGCTTCTCAATCACAAGCAAAGGCATCAAAGGAGCTTTGACCTTGTCTCCTGCCTTGCCTACCTTTTGGCACTGCTCACAGGTCCTGCAGTACCCTGTTACATCCCTGGAAATACCAGGCCAATAAAGGTTTTGCATAATATGTCTCTTTGTATGCTTTATGCCCTTATGACCTGCAAAGGTAATAGCAAATGCTATATCTAGAAGTGCCAGAGGGTAGGCTCTGGGCACTACCAACTGTTGTATTCTCTTACTCTCTAGCCCTCCCTCAGGAGTCCACAATACAGTAACCCTTGGTTCCAGTATACAGATTCCCCCTTTCCTTGAGAATCAGGTGTCTCCCTATCTAACTGCCTCAAGCCTTGTAATGTAGAGTCTGAGAGCTGAGCCTGTCTCAACCCTCTGTTTATAACCCTTTCCAGCTTCATTTCCACAAGAAGTTTGGTATCCTCAGACAGTGGTGCCTCACTGTCCACCCTTGCAGTCACTCTGTCCAAGGGAACATCAGTACCCACCAGCAGTTATGGCTCACCTTCAGTCTCACAGCTACAGGGTAGCTTCCTCTCTGAAATAACCACTTCACCCATCCTGACTTCTAGAGTGCAGTCTGTCTGGTTCCCCCAGGCTACCAGAACCACATGCTTGTCTCCAAGTCTGACTGCATGTCACTGCTTGCACACAAGGTACTGCATTATCAAAATCATTCCCTATCAGGACATCTGCAGGGATATCTTCAAACACACCTGTTTGCTTGTTAACATTTCCACCCTCCCAGTCAAGTTGAACCCTAGCCAAAGGTATTTAGGATGGAGTATCTCCTAAAGCTCTGATTGGAGTAGACTGCCCAAGCAAGTAGTACTCCTCTTTAACCATTGCAGGCTTCACAACGGTTAGGTCAGAGGCTGTGTCTCTCCTAGCAGTGGCCTGTTTTCCGTCTACCAAGATAGGATAAAACCTCTTGTGGTAGTTTGGTATCCTTGTTGTCTCCAGCCAACTTATTGCTGGTATTTTGTTATTCCCACTTGTTGGCTCTCCTACCTCTTGTTCCTCACCTTGCCTCCATGAACATCTACATCCCACATGGCCCCACTTGTTACATTTAAAACATTTAACCCTTGATCCTGGCCATGCTACTGCACATGCTCTGAATATATTCCTCAGAACATGTACATTATAAAACAGCGTTCTTGCAAGGAGTCATGCCTCCTGTAGCCTCACAATTGGGGATCTGTGCTCCCCACCCCCTGCTAATTATTTATTTCAACTGTGGAGGCACACAGTTCCTACTTAAAAGATGTATTCCCTAAACACAGGGACTGTCCAGTCTTCCACAACTAGTAACCATCTGTTCTGTCAACCAAAGCATTTTTACAAAAACAGAGGTCAGTTTTAGGTTTAATCAACTACTACTACTATGTAAACAATATATGTCTGTACACACACACACACACACACACATATATATATATATATATATATATATATATACTATATATATAAATATATATATATATATATATTTATAGAGAGAGAGAGAGAGACACACACACACACACACACACACACACACACACACACACACACACCAAAATACATTAATTGAGCTTGACAGACATTTACTGTTACCTTATTATGACACAATGAAACTGTTTAGTTGGAATATCAATAACAGGGTATTAGAAAACTAGAACAGTTTTATAGCTAGCCACTTATGAGAATCCAATAATATTAACATTCCATTTTGCTAATGCTGTTTGATTCTATTTTTCCTCTCACCTTTAACTAAATCATTAAAAATCAAACTGTGGTTTAAAAAAAAAACACTCTAATTAAATGGCAGGTGTATTATCGTCCTGTCCTTAACTTGAATTATTACAGCAGTTACACATTAAGCACTGACATTATGATTACACTTATTTAGCATAACATCTAACAATTAAACTTCAGTGTGCTTTAAAATGGATAATTTTGGGCATGAATAATAGCATTTTCCAAGATGCCACTCTGATTCTAATGGTGCTGTGACTGTTAAACAGTATTTTTAACAAATGGTAAGGCTATGGAGTGTGCTATACTATTGATGACAAGCCATTTCCTTTAAAATTTCTCATTGAAATTACTTTCCCATTGTTGGAATATGTTCTTTGTGCAGTAAATATAGTCCTTTGTTAATTTCATGTACCAAACTAATGAAGTTACACTTTTTTATACACATACAAATTGCTAATTGTTGATGATTTGAAAGACTGTATGCTGTGATACATGCACATTCTCAAACTACAGATATATAGGAGGAAATTGAGTATAACGTGTACTTTTTTGCTCACAGAACTGTGGAAGCAAAGTTGGAAGTCAGCCCATTATTGAGGCCAGCACTAATATTACTTCAGGTCCTTTTGAACTAAAAAGAGACGGTATGTTTGTTTTTTTGGTTTGCTTAATTTTTTATTCTTGTGTTTAGTCTTGAACTATAGAATTAATGCTTTGAAGAAAGTCAGTGATAGTGTATCAGACTTTCACACCATTTAGATATATACATTCCAAATATAATATACATACATATGTTTGAAAATCGATAGGAAAAAAAGTGTTTATTTTAATCCACTTTTATGTCACTGTTTGTTTTTACTTGCATGTACAAAAATGTGAGCTACAGTTGTACTGAATAACTCAAGATATAGTTTTTATTTGTCAATTCTGTTCAGCATGAAAATGTTACGAATTATCATTAAAATATGTTTTAAATGTTCTGACTTCAGTCTTCTAAACACATCACATCCTACCTGGGTCCTGACAACATAATTTTTTTTTTACTTTGTAATTAACTTGACATTTTGTAGTATCATATAGTTGATGGATAATTACAGTTTCACATATTGGTGTACTGAAGTTTAATAAAACACACAAATACTGATGTTTACAAATTAAACAACAAAATGCAAACTTTGCAAATGTCAGCACATTACTATGTATACGCTGATCAACAATCCCAGTGTATGCAAAACATCAGATTAAAAATTTATAATAAAACATTTTTTGCAGAGGACAAGCCATGTAGAACCCTCCATGGGGAGGCAAAACCCCCTCTCATGCCCCCTACTAATTATAAATACTTACTCAGTGATCGCACAATCGCAGGGAAAGGAAATATTTCCCTACCACGAGAATTGTGCAGTCTCATATACCTGTTGACTGTCTGTTTAGTTGACTAAATGATGTCGTCTAAAGATATAGTTGATGAATTTCAGTCAACTCACATATATTTATATCAATATTGATAGTTATACATGTATATAAATACATAGATATAGAGAGATGCATATAAAAAAATTCAAGAAAAAAAACAACTGGTAGGGTTTGGATTTATTGGTCTGAATGTAACCATAAAAACTTAAAAACTAAAAAAAAAAGTTATGGACATTTATAAGCTTTGTAGCTAAAACAGTTGATGTCCTTAATGGGTCATTTGCATATATCCCATGAGCCTCCATTAAAGGAGGTTTAAGGTATCATGCAGTCATAACTCAAGCTTGGCTGAGTTTCTCTTATAGTTTTACTGAATGGTTTCAAAGCAAAGGAAACTCCAGGCTGCCACAGTGTATGAGCAACTACCTTTAATAAAGCACAGGCAAGTGCTTTCACATTGTACAATACTGCTTCATCAGAACATAATAAAAGTAAGAAAGCAGGCAAACTTTTAAATAGAAAGCAATTCAATCAACTACAGATATTAAAATCACTTGACAATTAAAAAACATTTAAATAGTGATTATGTCACCTCAATACACTGACAGGTTTATCTGTATGACTTTTTCACCCTTTGGTTTGGATGTTATTTGGGATATGTTGCAGGTACCTTCATGCTTATGGGTGCCAGCTGTGTTTAAAGACCCTGTGTTGGTTAAGTTTAGCCATATTTACCACTTGTGTTGTGCTGGTGAATCAACAAAAAGCTTGAAACATGCATGTCTACAGCTAGTGGATTTTGGCTTTTTTTGGTCTGAATCTAAACACAAAATTTAAAACATCATAGGCATACAGAAGCCATGTAGCTAAAACACATAATGTCCTTAAGGGGTCATTTGCATATATCTCATGGGCATCCACTACAGGAGAATGAATATATCACACATTGAAAACTGTAGGTTTACTGGGATTTTAATGGTTTGTTTGTGTAACATTTTTATCATATGATTCACACACACACACACACACACACACACACACACACACACACACACACACACACACACACACACACACACACACACTTATCTATGGTTGCAGTCACTTCTGTTGAATGTTCAGAATATTGAATGTTTTGTGCATTAGTGCTGTTGGCTTAGCTGACTTGAATGTGTGCAAGATTGCAGTGCAGCAGGGAGTGGAAGTTTTCCCTTTCCGTGCTCTTATGTAATCAAATAGTTGATATATATAAGTAGCAGGGGATGTGGAGGCAGAGTTGTAATTGGCTGAATCAAATTCCCCAAGCCAATGCCCCACCCTAGGTGTCTCTTCAATTGAAAAGCAAAAAAAAGCACTTTTCTGTAACAACCTGATTGCTACATTCTAACATTCTAGTAATCAGATTATTATAGTTATGTCCAACCCCCCAGCCATCTCTTCCACTGAAGAGTAAAATATAAATAAGTAAATAAAACACTTCACTGTAATAACCCAGTGGCTACATTGTAACCATTGGATTATTACATTTACATCCACACTCACCCCAGCTAGATCTTCCACTATAGAGCAAAAAAAAAAAAAAAAGAACAAAACAAAACAAGCATTGTAGTGATCAGGTTATTACAATTACACCTATAACCACCCCCCAGGTAGCTACTCAGCTGAAGATCAAAACAAAGAAAAAAAAAAACAAACAGAATGTTGGATGGCTGAAATCACGCTCCCAACACTTTGCTCCCAGGCAATTGCCCCTCTCACCCCACCTTTTTATGCTTCTGAGTGGAAGATGCAGCACCCATCAATGGGGTACAGGACTGCTTCTCACCTGCAAAAAAAAAAGTAATGAAAGTTTTCTTTTTTCTTTTTTTGTTTATTCTTTTCTTATATTTTATATTTTGATCTAAAATTTGTGTTACTCTGTGGTTCATGTCAGTCATGGAACTGACACACATCCATAGTTTTTGTTTCAAAGTATGCTGTACTTATCATACTAGTTGAATGTCTCACTATTGGCTAAGCTCTGCATTTGTCAAAGGAATGGGGATGTTTTCTGCCAGGTAAGTATAAGTGGGGTTTCTTTTGTTAATGCTGAAGCTTTCAGATATACCAAAAGTTTCAGCATTCGAGGTTAGGAGTATGTGTGCAATCATTTATGGGTTTAAGTGCATAGATATTTCTGTGCTTGAGTTTGTGTATTAAGGTTAAAGTAAGGGTGGAAAAACTGTGTGATAGTGTGTGTGTGTGTGTGTGTGTGTGTGTGTGTGTGTGTGTGTGTGTGTGTGTGTTGGAGCATGTGATAACTACCCTGAGGGACTTGTTTTAATTGCCTTTCTTCTGTGCTTTCTGGGATTTTTGCTTGGTTCTTTGCATAGTACCACGTGCTAGAGGGATCTGAAACTTAGTATGGCGTAGTTTCAGAAAACCCCGCGCATTATATGAAAGGCTATTTACTTGAGTTTCTTGCTATCCTATATTTGGTTTCAATATGAGCAGTGTTTCCTTTACTCAAGTCAGTGGGTAGATATGTAGTTTGCTTTTCTTTGCTGCTAATTCTGTCGTGGCCATGTTTTTTGCGAGTTTAATGTACGCCTGAGTTTGGAAATATTGGCAACGTCGTTTGTTCCTCTGGACTCTTGTAGACAGACCTTTCTGGCCTTATTAGACTGTGCTATACTTTGAGTGAATACTATACTTGCCTACCACATTTAGACTTGATATTGTTGGTTTGTCTGTCTGGCCGATATTGAATATTGCAATTTTAGTGTAATTACTATTATGTGCTGGGTATCTTGTTCTACCCTCAGAATGATTCCTGTTATATTGACTTAACGCTTGCTGCTGACTTATGTTTAGAGATAGAGGCATTATCCTGATTCTAAACTGCTTATTTGTGCATTTGCTGGATATATTTCTCAACTGTATTTTTAAGTTACCTATTTAATGTGCCTTTTTTCTACCTAGATGTCTTGTCATGCAATGAAATATTCTGTGTAGATTAGTGTAACTGTTTTATCTATAACCTATAATCATATTGTTCTTGTGTCTTTTATTTATCCTTTTTTAGCTGGTTTAGGGTATTTTTTCCCCTCTCAACTCCAGGAAGAGCTCTGTTTGGACTCCTAAGACTGCAATTTTCCACCCGCCTCTACCTGCCTGGGTTTCCTTAATACCTTGGAAAACTTTTAATCTGGACAACACCAAACTAAAGCTATATTGTATGTTTTTATTATATAATCATCTCTTATGAGCTGGTTTTGTTATTTTCTGGTTATCCTCTCCTGACACATTGACCAGACTTCTACCAGCCTACGCCAGCAGCCATACCTCCCCCCCCACCTGCCTGCTATACTGCCTACCCCATACTCTGCCTCCTCTCTTTTATTGATAACTAGTTGAACTGTATTACCCTTATATTATTTTCTACTCTAGTACATACTTCTATTCCCCTCCTCCTACCCGAAGAACTTGCTTTCTCTATTGACAATAGCCTAGGTTCTCCTCCTTCCTTACCTGCTGTACGGTTATCACTATCTGGCCTGACTGTTTCTTCTCCTCTTGTAGTATTGCCTGCCTATAACCATCTCCTAGTGAAACTGTTTTCTCTGAACTTCTTTTCTCATTGCTTCTAGTTTCACTAACCCACTTCTTGCTTCCAGCATATTCCCCCTGGGCATCCCCTTGCTGATTGTTCTCCTCTGCTCTCGCACAAGGTGTTTGTTTGTGCCCCGCTCCGCTCCCCTCCCTACCCCCATATCCCACCCACCCCTAGGGTTCCTTAACTTATACCTCACTAGTCACACCCCCTATGCTCCTACCCTATCCCCTCCTTTGTACTAAACCACTCCCCTATCCTTTTACATCTCCACACCTTAGTTTACTTTTTCATCTACTATAGAACTATTAGTAATCTCTTATCTGTCTAACTCTTTCTATCTCCGGCCTAACTTCTATATATTGTATTATCTGTTTAGCCATTCCTTTCATTCTGTTGTCAATCCCACTTGTCCTTAATTACTGATACCTTAACAAGTTAGTCTAGATTCTCTGTTTAACTCTTCACTACCATGTCTTCAACTGTCATAGCCTTTCTCACCTACACCCTTCTCTCCACTACTGCTTTAACCTCTCTATCCTTATCATACTATATCACCTCTCTACAAATTAATACTTTATATGAGCATAACCCTCATCTAAATCAAACCTTACCTTCCTCTTTCCTAAGCACCCTTAAACACAGCAACATTACCTATTCTTCTAACTATATACTGCCAAAATATCATAGGGCATCTCACATAACCTTCCATTTTAACAAAAACCCCCTAATACGTGCCTCAAACTTCTTAAAATACTATCTCAATACCATCTTCAACTCCTCTCACATGGCGACATTCATCCTAATCCTGGACCCTCTACCCTAAGCAACTTTACCCATAATATTAACTCTTCTCCCCCTAGTGTTGAAGGTACTAGAGCAACCAATTCCCTTTTTATAGCTCATATTAACATCAGAAGTATTAATAACAAAATTCACCATCTTCATGCTCTCCTTGACTTGCATTCATTTGACATATTATGTATAACAGAAACTTGGCTAAAACCCTCTACTCCTGACCATGAAATCACCCCTCCTGGCTACAACATACTTAGAAATGACCGAACTAAGAAAAAAGGTGGCGGGATAGCCATTCTCTATAAATCTCACCTACAAATTACACAATGCAAGGAACTTCCATTAACAGGCCCCAAATCTGAAATTTTATCAGTCAAACTACAGATTAATGACAACAAAGCTATCTATATAATTTGCATGTATCTTCCCCCTGGTAATAATACCCTAATCTTAGAAAACTTACTCAGTTCTCTTACTAACCTACTACCCCAAGAAACCATTATACTTGGTGATTTTAACATTGACTGGAATACCTGTATAGCCCAAAAACCTACTAACCATATTAATCTCTATGGTTACTCTCAATTGATTACAACTACAACTAGAATCCATAAACCTAATATGAAAGAAACAATTCTAGATTGGATTCTAATAAATAATACCCCTAACAACTATACTCCTGGGACGCTTCCTGATAGTATTAGTGATCATATTCTTACTTATGTTATCAGACAAAAATTGTACATTCCTAATAAGCATAAACTAAAAACATGCCGCTCAAAAAGATTTTTCAACCCTGATAACTTCCTTAATGAATTACAAGCATGTGACTGGTCACCTTTATCAAACCTTGAACTTAATGAAGCAGTTTCTTATTTTAACACTAAATTTCTGCAGATCCTTGACTATCACGCTCCTTTTCACACCACCAGGATAAGAGCCAAAACTGCCCCGTGGCTAAGCTAACAAAAGAAAGAATGATCTTGAGAAATAAAATCTGGGCCAAATGGAGAGCTACAAAATCTCCAGCTGATCATCTCCTATATAAACAGTTAAGAAATACTACCAAGAAATACACTCTTAGCGATAAAAAGGAATTTTATATTCATCTTCAAAATACTACTCAAAATACCCCACAAAAATTTTGGTCAGGCATTAATAAACTTCTAAAACCTGGGCATTCTCCTACTCCTGCTCCTACAGGATTAAACCCTAACTCCTCTATACAAATCCCAGACGCCTTTAATAACTACTTTACAGAAACTATTCTTATCCTAGCCAACTCCCTACCAACACCCATAGCCTCCCCACATAATAACTCAACAGCCTCTACTAATGCCTTTCAAATCCAACCTGTCTCTTCATCAATCATATATAAGCTTTTATTAAAACTAAAGCCTTGCACTCCATCTGCAGACAAACTCCCATCCGAATTCTTACAAATAGCTGCAAAAGCTATTTATCTCCCAATATCTATACTGATAAACAGAACCATCTCTGAAAAGAAAATCCCTACCATTTGGAAAATTTCTCATATAATTCCCCTTCATAAAGGTGGCCCTTCCTCTGAAATATCCAACTATCGCCCTATTGCCTTACTCTCCCCATTAGCAAAGATAATGGAAAGGTGCATACACAAACAATTTCTTGACTACCTTCTTCAAAACAAACTTCTAGCCGACTGTCAACATGGTTTTAGGCCACACCACAGTACTACAACTGCCCTACTCTCCTTTGCTGACTCTATCAATAAAAATCGTAATATTAACCATTTCTCTGCTGCACTATTTATAGACCTATCAAAAGCCTTTGATATGGTTAACCATAACATACTTCTTGAAAAACTGAACAACCTTCCTCTAAGCTCACACTCTTTACAGTGGTTTAGAAGCTATCTCGAGAACAGGCAACAAGCAGTGCTTTGGGAAAATAACCTATCATCCTTACTCCCTGTAAATATCGGAGTTCCACAAGGCTCTATCCTTGGACCCCTTCTTTTCTCATTATTTATCAATGATCTTTATCTGAATGTGCCACAAGCAACCTGCATCCAATATGCAGATGACTCAACTTTGATCTGCTCAGATACAGATATTCCCTCTCTCCAGTCCATCACCCAAACAACCTTCCATAATGTTGAAATATGGTTTATGCAGCACTGCCTCCTCCTTAACCCCAAAAACAAAGCTACTGCTCTTTACTCCCACAAATAAATCTCCTACACCTTTCTTTACTATCCCCTCTAATAATGCCACCTGTATAAACCCTGAAAAAACTACTAGGCTATTAGGTGTAACCATTGATAACCATCTGAACTTTGAGGAACAAATTAACACTTCTATTAAAGCTGTTAATAAAAAAATTGGGACACTCTATAGAATTAGATCCTTCCTGAACCCAGCAGCCAGGAAAACTATTGCACAAACCCACCTACTTTCCACCCTTTTTTATGCTTCAACTATATTTACCACACTCTCTAAAAATAACATCAACAAACTCTCTACCTGTTATAACAGTATAGCCAGATTCATTAATGCTACACCCTTCAGAACTCACCATTGTCACAACCTTAAACAACTAAACTGGCTAGAACTTAATAACCACCTATTGTATCAACAATTACTCATTATTCATAAAGCCCTTCATTTCCCCTAAAATACTCCCAGCCTAGCATACCTCATTTCTCCATACAAGAACCTAACTACACTTCGTTCAGCAAATAAGTTCCTTGTATCCATAACTAAATCATACAATAAAGCTGGAGATGCTATATTTTCTAATTCCATTGGTAAAATATGGAATCAACTCCCTCAGAATATAACTAGTCTTGGGTCTACCACTCTATTCAAAAAACAAATCAAAGAACATCTTATTTCACATTGGCTATGTCCCTGTACCAATCCTGACTGAAACATATTCTAAATACAACTAAATTTTTTTATCTTCTCACTAAGCCCCTACCTGATGCCTCTCTGGAGATGAGATTTAATCTTAAGTTATGCCTTAAATTATTCTATCCTTAGTTTTTTTTTTATATATCCTACTATGTTACTAGTAGAACTAGACTTGTACATTTTAAATTTATTTGTTATTCTCTCTTGAAATGTAAGACTGATAAGTTTCTGAAATGTTATTGCCTTGCCTCTCTTGTACCATTTAGAAAACTATGTAGAAAATCTTTGATGTATTGTTAAATATTTTTGCTTTATTTATATTCATCACTGTAATTGTAACTGTACTGGAGCTTTTCTCCCCGGGCCTCTACTGTAAACGGATATATATCCAGCTAGACTAGCCCGGTCAACAAATGTAAAATAAAATAAATAATAAAATGTGGTGCGTGTCCAAGCTTGACTTGTGCAGAGTTATGTTACAGAAAGGATTTTTTCTGACATAAGGTGCAGGGATAGGGCATGGGCTGCTTTAGGTTTAACAGAGTTTAGTAAGGTGGCAAAGAGAGACAAAGTCATGCAGCTCTGCTTGAGAGACTGCCCTCCACACTGAGGCCCTCATGAGGGGAAAACCTTGGTATAAGGGCAGTTGTGGTCTAAGAATCTGAAATGATTAGCATGATGGCTTCTGCACTATCTCTTCCGGAATTTCACCCAAAGTATTGCATTTTACATCAAATACTGCTACCACACTGTGATGCACCTATTCAATTAGATTTGATAAAAGGATAGAAGATGGGATTTGCTTTAAAAATTTGCAGAAGCAGTAACTCATTTGCTGTGTTTTATTCATCAGTCATTAGTACAGAATGACATCTAAAGATTTTTAATTAAGCAAATAAAGATTCAGACAGAAACATCCTAAATTGCTTTTTGAATATTAATATTTATTTCCTTTTTTTCCAGTTTCTGCATATTCTTCTTCTTCAGGTAAGTGCTAAAATAGTCTGCTACTCCATAATTTGTAAATGATAGTTTTATTACTCAATGTAGCTGGAAAACTTTGCTAAACTGTCAACAGTATATATTTGTTTCATACTTTGTTTATTGGTGACTAAACATGTCAAATTACTATAAATACAAATGCATCTACGTCAAAGTAATTATCTGTTATTGTAAGTTAATCCATTGTGTCTTTGATTCATGGCTAAAAGGGGGGTAAGGAGTATTCCACCTACATGGTTAACAAAGATAAACAAAATAATTTGTGGTCTTGTGTTGTAGAGGGATGATCCTTGACTAAAACACAGATGATACAATTTGACTCGTAGGTTAGGATTCAAAGAGTTGGGAAGGGAAGAATGGAAGCAATAAATAAAGGCTTGACCAGGATCATAGGTGTCGGCTTGGTATTTTGAATGTCAGTAAAAAAGCCCTCACTAGAGTGTGGTTAGCAGTATGCATACCCACAGGGAGGACATAGGAGGCTTTACTACAAACAAAGGAATAGATCCCCTACCTGGCTGCCAATGTGACCCCCCCCCCCACACTAGCTCACGTCCTAACTCTATAGACCTCCCAGTATGACGGCACAGAACTTAGAGGGAGAGAATTGATTGTCAGCAGGCACAAAAGCACAGCATATACTAACAATCTTTTAAAAATATCTGTAGTGATTCTAAATTATAGAGGTAATGTTTTTGCCAGATCTATTTCTGTAAAAATTAATGCAAATTACAAAAGCTAATTTTTGAATGTGCTACATGTACAGTAGGCTGCTTTACAATGCAGCTCCTGTTGCATTCACAGCAGCATATAGAAAGGCTTTGACATTGCTAATCTGTAGCTTTCATCTTCAAGGTTTATTCCCTAACCAGACAGAATAAGAACATGTTATTTTTTGGCATGCCATAACTTACTCTTCAGACTGTGTTTATTATCCCCTACTTCTGCTTCGTACAGTCCCTTTTATTTAGTTTTACCTCTTCAGAGGTCAATCTTCTTCTTCTTTTCCCAGTTAGGGGTTGCCACAGTGGATCACCTGTCTGCTCATGATTGGCAGTGGTGTTTTACAGTGTCGAGTTGCCAGCCTGGCACCCAACCTTCCACAGAAGGCACACACTCACTCACTCACACCTAGGGGCAATTTAGAGTGCCCAATCCACCTACAGCATGTCTTTGGGATATGGGAGGAAACCCATGTGACCACAGGGAGGATATGCAGACTCCACACTGAAGGCACCCCAGCTGAGGATCGAACCAAAGAACCTCTTGCTGTGAGGCGGCAACACTAACTCCTGCACCAACATGGCTGCCCACCACTTCAGCGGTCAATGTGACTAATATATTACCAAGTACAGTTGGTGTCAGACTTCGGGTTACCCCTGTATCATTCCCTTAGTCAAGTGAAACAGAAACACCAGTCTAATTATTGCTGTGATGCTGGTAAAAAAAAAAACTGCTCCTCATCACAATCAAGCCTTACTCTCATCAGTAATATTAGGATTATCTGTTTCAACAAGGCAGCAGCAAAGAGGCCCATTTATTCCTTTTGGAGGGTGAGAGTCAAACACTGAGAAAAGTGAGCCTATTACTAGTTCATTGCATTTAGTTATAGTCCTCTGGCTGCCACATTCCAGCAGTGACTGGAGTCCATGGCTTGACTCACTCATAATAGTTGTGTGTCTGTCCAATATTCCACTATACAAATAGTTATATTCCCCCATGTCTGATGTTCTGACTTCTCAGTGATTAATGACCTATACTTGCTTTTCATCACCACCAAAGAAGTAGTTTATAAAAGGAACCAGGAATGAATCTACATCTACTCATTTGGAATGCTCACCCACATCCCATTGCATCACTTGTTTCATGCACATCCGTTCCACATTTGTCAGTAAAAGTTACATTTTAATTCTGTGAAAGCATCAGATTTTTCTTATATACCAGGCTGTTCTACACACATCTCATTCTTGAAAAAAGATCTCTTCCATTTATTCTTCTTCTTGTCAAATCCTTGAATTTTCCTTCAGACATTATCTACCAGTACATTTCCATTTCAGGTGTACAGTCTCTATGTCACCTTTCATTCTTTCTTTCTTTTAATACTTTTTCACAGCTACACTTCTTCCTCTTCCATCTGTATAGTATCTGGGATATTTCTCTTTCTCTCTGTATCGCTCAGTCTCTTCTTCTCTCGTCTGATTTTCTAACATTTTTTTTCCTAATCTTATTTTCAGAATGATTATCTTGTGTGTATATGTGTTTTGTGTATGTATGTGTGTGTGTGTGTGTATGTGTGTGTGTGTGTGTGTGTGTGTGTGTGTGTGTGTGTGTGTGTGTGTGTGTGTGTGTGTGTGTGTATATATATATATATATATATATATATATATACATATATATACATATATATATATATATATATATATATATATATATATATATATATTTATATATATATATTTATATATATGCTCATATTACCGAAGCTCGGAATCCTGAGATCAGAATACCGAAAGACCAGATGATCGCAAGACCAGAAGCGCAAATTTCATAATCCCGATGTTCGGAGATTTTGAGTTAGCACTTCTGGTGTTGTGGTTCAGCTAAGTATCTGTGTGTAGGTGTGTTTGTGAGGGGCTTTAGTGTGTGTTGTGACTGTGGTGTGTGTGTGTGAGGGACTGTAATGTCTGGGTGTGAGTTTGTCTTGTGTGTGTGTTTGTGCAATCTCAGAGTTAGAATATTAAAGTAGGGGGTGTGGGGGGAGAAGCCCCCCATATGGGGGGGATGCAGGGGAGCTTGCCTTCCTGCTTAAATATAGTGTAAGTTTATTCATTTGATTTTGGGGGGAAGCTGTGTATTTGTGTATGTGTGCACTGTATGTGTTTCAAACATTTGCGATTTTGAATTTCGTGCTTGTGGTCCGTCGGTCTTGTAGTCTTTCGGGTATTTGGTCTCGGGTTTATGGGCGTCGGTATTGTGGGTTTTTGGTAATGTGTAGTAAACCCATATATATATATATATATATATATATATATATATATATATATATATATATATATATATCTATATCTATATATATATATATGTGTGTGTGTGTGTGTGTGTATATATATATATATATATATATATATATATATATATATATATGTGTGTGTGTGTGTGTGTGTGTGTGTGTGTGACCACCAGCCATGTCTTTTAGTTCCATTCAACTCTTCCTTTCTAACCTATTCATGATACCTGCATGACTTGTCACTTCAAACCTGAAACTCCTAAGGGGGAATCCCTGCACAGTTGAGGTAGGTCCTGAAGGAGGAAGCAGCAGGACTACATCTATGTTTGAGCAAAAGGTGGAACAGGACAGAAAGAAGTTCAGGAAGCCACATAGTGATGCCATCAATGTAGTAACATGGTAGATTGTTTTTGCCTATCCTAACTGAGGCAGAGCTGTTAACATCATGAGCATCACCTCCAGCATAGTATTTGTTAGTTCCAGTCTTTGTCTATGCCCAATTCTATTGCAATCATCACCAACATAGTTCCTATGTGCTCTAGTCTGTCTATGCCAAATTCTACAGCCATCTGACATGTAATCATAGCACTACCCCCAAGACTGGTAGATTGGCCAGGTCATAGGGAGTAACCTCATCCTCTGTCCTGGAATTGTGAGCTGACAATTGCAGCTCCTTTCCATCTGCTGCAAGGCTGCTCCAACATCCAAGCCACTAACTGAACTCAGGTAATCTTGTTTGCACTCAGGCCTCTATTACTCTAACCTATGTAGTCCAGTTTTGAATGAGAATGTCTATAAAGAGAGAAAAATAAAGGAATACATATCCTTCTAGTGCCTTTTCAGGCAAATCACTTTTGGTACTGGGATAAAATTGTCTTCTAAAGTTTAATGGTTGTAGTACACTATAAAATGAAAACAATCCTTTTTTTTTTTTTTTTTTTTTTTTTTACATTAAGATGAGTACTTTGATATCTGGGGGCTCCAGGTCCTTTCTAACAGATTATTTTGTTTGTGGTTCTACTCCTTCCTTCCTTAAATGTAGTTGTATTCAAAACATAGACTCCAATGAACTGTTGGTCTGAATGTAAAAGCTGAAATACCTTAACCCATGATTATTGCATGTTGCTTTCCAGAAAAGACTAGAAAATCTATAATATCTACATTTCAGTGTCTAGTGACATTAAAACTAGTTAGGGAAGTACTTCACATGATTATTTTATCAGACAGTGAAGTTGAGGTACATCTAAATGAGATGAGATTACCAGATATATGTTACCAGGGTAGCTCAGTTCTCCCAATCTAATTATGGATCATAAGCACATTGACCTTTTGTTTTCTCTCTTCCATGTCATAGGTTGTTTAGTCTTGTCTGACTCCTCCCTAGTCTTATGACATGGGGGATGAGTATAAAGTAAACAGACCTTAGTATTCATGTTAAGTTTTGAAAAAAAGAGTAAAGGTGATATATTACTAAGTTAGTGTTCTACTTATGTATGTATATTATTATTAGTAGTAGTAGTTGTCATAATAGTATGCAGAAACTAAAAAAGACGAGGCAGTTTTTTTAAAAAAACATTTTGGCGTCTAAAAAAACAACAGGGTCAGGTGTTTTTTGTTATCAGCTTAAATCAGTATCAGAGTTGCCTGCACCATCAGCATAAGACAGATGTGGTGTAAAGTTCTGAACTTTTGATATATTAACCACTGGCCTTCTAAACTGCATGTAGTTTTGCAGACAGTTTTTGCACAAATATCATGGTGATGAGATCTGTAGTGGAGGATACTGGTGATTCACTAATTTGTTTTGTAATACCCTGAAACAAAGGTGGGCGGCCACGGTGGTGCAGCAGTTAGCATTGCCGCCTCATAGCAAGAGGTTCTCCGGTTCAATCCTCGGCTGGGGTTCCTCCTGTGTGGAGTCTGCATGTCCTCCTTGTGGTTGCATGGGTTTCCTCTGGGTGCTCCATTTTCCTCCCAAAGACAGGTGCATTGGACACTCTAAATTGGCCCTAGGTGTGAGTGTGTGCATGTGTGTGCCTTCTGTGGAAGGTTGGGTGCCAGGCTGGCAACTCGACACCATAAAAACTCCACTGCCAATCATGAGCAGACAGGTGATTTGCTGTGGCGACCCCTAACCAGGAAAAGCAAAAAGAAGAAACAAAGGTACTCAAGAAACACAGGATGATATAATTCCTGTTACACAATTCTAACAATTGAAAGGGGCTGGCATGAAAGGTTTTTAGGTATCTGCATACATAGCATCAGCTTTTAAATGCTAAAGGCAAACTTAGTTGTCATTCTGTCATCCATGGAGTAGATGAAATATGTTCTGAAAAACTTCCAAAGGTATTTCCAAAATAAAACAAAAGAAATTACGTTCACGTCACTAGCAAACGTATAAGTCAAAATGTTATTCAATACTCAACACTGTATGAAATTTGAGATGAATCTTTTTTTCTCATTTTGATCTCTGGAATTTGATTCACTTATATTTCATACTTTTAAAATTGATTTCTACATTCTGTACCTGTTAGAGAGTTAATCAGCTAAAATCAATTAGTTTATCCATCTAGCATATAACTTATTTCCCTTGGTGAAATCTTCCTACTAAATCAGGTTTCTAGAATAAAAAAAATATTATAGATTTAATAGTTTATAGTTTCAGTAACTTTTCTTGTTATTCACAATTGTTAAAGCATCAAGTATATCTCATTTTTTAAAAGCTATTTATTTTAGAAACATCTATAATTGAAAAAAATATATATAAACTAATGTGCCCTGAGTAGCATGGCATTTGCAGTACAAATGTTTCTTCTTTACTATTCAATTGTTTTTTTAATACAATGATACTAAAATGTGAGTTCTAAAACCTGAAAATGGTGATAGTGTATGTATAATGGAATAACTGGCAGGGTATAAATACATTTCAATCATGCTGTACCTAAATAAAATATCTGCTGATTTTGGTAACATAAGTTTTTTTTTTTTGTTTAATTATCTCCTTTATCAATATTCATATAAATACATCTATTTAATCTATCTACCCCTCTATCTATCCATCTATATTTGTTCTTCTTTCTGTATTTTTGTTTCTATAGCTATCTTCATGTCTATCCATCACATTCTCAGCCAACTTTTTACTTTGCCACTCTATCTTTTTAACATTTGCCTTTAGGTAGCTGTAAATACACAAGCTGTACTACATACAGATCTCTTTCTGCATAGCTGAGTATAAATGGCAATGTTTATCTCTCATATTAAGTTTAATAAAAGCTATACTATAGAACTGCCATATGATGAGACTGAACATGATTATCATGCAAGTACATTTTCAAACATTCTCATTTATATTTTATAAACTAATGCCTTTAATAATATATTATTTAATAGCTAGATATGACAGGTGTTTGAGTTACTAAGCAGTTATATCTCATGGGCGTGTTAGCTTCTGCC
Source organism: Protopterus annectens (assembly GCF_019279795.1). Taxonomy (NCBI): domain Eukaryota; kingdom Metazoa; phylum Chordata; order Ceratodontiformes; family Protopteridae; genus Protopterus; species Protopterus annectens. The sequence goes on along the minus strand of NC_056726.1, from coordinate 1,705,700,498 downwards.
ACTAATGTTTGCCCTTATTTGACCTTTTAAGCAGCAACCATGGATACATGAGTAAATATTGATGCATTATACATTTGATATGCTATCATTAAATTAATTAATTGGTCTAGCTTTGTCATCATGCAAGTGTATAGCTAATTAAATTAAAACCCTGTATTATAAAAATATTAACCATTGTTAAGGTGACATTTTAAACTTTCTCTGTCTTTGAATTTAAAGAGGCAATAGTAAAATTAAACTGTTGCTTAGGTTACTAAGGGTTATGGTTTATAATTTTATCTAACATATTTTCCAGCTTTCTCAAGGACATCAAAAGTGTGGACACTTCTGGCAGTATTCGTCCTACTGGTGACATCACTGTAATGTTCGGAAGAATGCAACAAATCTTAATGATGAAATTTTCAACTGCTTTTCACTTCCTCTGAAATAAAATGATTATCCTTTCCCATAATTTTGGTTTCATTCTCAGGTTTTCAATATAGTCAATATAACAATGCTGAAGGCCATAAATCTAGCCTCAAAGCTACAGTGTAACATGTCATAGCACCATTGCAGAACTTGCAGTACTCCTGGAATCATTGAATTCAAACTGATTGTTTGGCTTCATTAATAAATCAGGAAATATGCACATTAATTGTAATAAATGGTTGAGATAGGTGACAAAAAAGATGCAGATATTGACAACTGATTCTGATTTTCCTCGTGCAAAATTATGCTTTATTCCATAGCTATTTAATGATATGTATATAAAATGGGTATAGAATATCTGAGTAAAATAATGAAATCAATAGACAATTTCCACTGCCCTGATAATGTTTAAAGGTTTAATCTCACCCCCCCCCACACACACATATAGATAGATGTGTGTGTGTGTGTGTGTGTGTGTGTGTGTGTGTGTGTGTGTGTGTGTGTGTACAAATATAGCACATCCATATATCAAATTGGAAAAAAGTTGAACAGACCTGTAACAGGAAAAATAATTTTGTGGCACTTGGACTGACATAGTACACTGTAAAATGAAACATCTAGGACAGCTTGATTATAATTTGCACAGAGCTATAGTTTAGGTTCAAGCAGAACATGATTTAAATGTGTTGTTTTCAATTTAATTGCTCAAATTTAGCAGTGCTCTATTTCAATTATAAAGACATGCTTAAAAAATATGTCATAATTATCAAATTAAATATTCTGTGAATATCTTGCAAATAAGTTAATGTTACTGATTTTTTTAAACTAACACAAACTCTTTGGCTTATACTGCTCTCTTCTACAGGAAAAAGAAAATACCTTGAAATTCTCCTGCCACTAAACTAGTGTACAAAAAATAGAGGTTTAAGTGACTGTCAAAGTTTTAAAGAGTATTTGTTCTAGTATTACATGTTCAGGAAATTAAATTAAAATGTGCTTTGTGCAGTTAATCAAAAGGTTGCCATGTACAATTTTTCATAAGCTACTCAGATTCTGTGTGCTCCCTGTTTTCTGCTACTATAATGAACACCAAAGGCATTTACCAAATGTCCACATATTTAAAAGGTAAAGATGCTGAAATCTGTACTGTTAGCACCTTCTCCAAATGCACATATGAGCTTGCCATCATTTTACAGCAGCATCTTCTTTTCCTACCACCATCAATTAATCCCATCTTTTGGACAACATCTTTGCTTTAGATATATATCCTACTTTCTTTCTGAAAGTATTTTGAGAAATTTGCTTCATGCACTGTTTTCAAAGATTTTCTTATTATTACAGTCACAAGGAATGAATAACAGTTGCATGAGATTTCCTTTATAGTTGCTGAATAAATGGTTGGAGGAGTCAATCTTCAGAATTAAAAGTAATATGTAGAGAAGCTTGTATAAACACAAGATTATGACAATGCTCTGTACCTAGTTTAGGTTGGTTAATTTGTTATTCATCATTTACATTTAGTGTTTGTAATGTACTTTACCATAAGCTGCTCTGTACAATATCATTAGAAAAAATAAGAACGTGGGTTGATCAGTAACATAAATGAATGTTAATAAGTGAGCATAACCATAATATTGTTTAACCTGTTGAAACCAAAGTTCTTTACATGTTCCACTTTATCTGTAGACCTTTTGAATTCACTTATATATCCAATAAATGGTCATTCCTTACAGCATTTCTTGTTTTATGTGGTTTGTGTGTGCATTTATTTAAATTACACCAAAAGACAAAAGACTTGGGTGATTGGAATGGATGTGAATAGTTATTATAAATATAGTTCACAAATAGTTAACACACAAACAATTAGAATGCAGGTTGTCATGAAAGTGAATGAGAAAACATGTTTTGCCTTCAATCTGCCTTGATAATAAACAAGTCAAATTGCACTGTGACCATTTTATTAAATAATACAAATCAAGAAACATCATCAATAAGATATGAAGCACACATCTATTAAACAAGCATAACAATGTATGAACATCAAATTACCACAACATCATAAAAAGTATTAACTCTAGTTACACAAATATCACAAGACATGCACATTAACTTTGCTCACCTATTACAACTATCAAGCAGCATGAAATTCAAACTTCTCACTTCCATAAATTCTTCCCAGCGCAGTGTCTTAACCACTCACCTTATACATTGTCCATTAGGAAAAAGGGGGAAGGGTTTTCCCCATACAGAAGCCATTGCCTCTCCACCCAACAACCATGATAGTAGGGGAAGGAGTTAAGGCTTCAAAGTTTTTTGCAGCAAGAGGTTGAACCTAACAACTCCCCTGCTTTATATTACCCTCTAATCATTCTTACCCTCAAAGTTCATAGGTTCATAGAAGATTGCTAGGCTAATGACTTAAGTGCCTTTACAAGCCGAGCCAATATAACCTGATTTTACCCATTATATGGCCCGTAGGGCCATGAGGATGGCATGGATTTGTGCCTGTGCATTGTGTATCTAACAGATGCCCCTGTCCATAGGCACCATCCCAGGTGTGAAATTGCAATTCCCAATCCATTCATTTGAATTGCATTTGAAGAGGGCCAGAGAAACAATCTGTTTAATGTGCATAGGAAGTCTGTTCCAAAGAAGGGGCAATCTCTGAGACACATATCTGTCTCTCCAACATGTTTACTTTGAGTCAATGACTAAGTTTAGATCACCAGATCGGGTGACACTTGTTCTGTTTGACTTGTGGATGTGTAGCAGCTCTATCAGAGTTGGATTTGAGCCTTGCAGGTCAGGCATAGGTCACCCCTTAATAACTAATAGTAGAGTAATGGGATATGAATTTTAGTCTGCTCACATAATTCATGTTGTTTACACCCTGCATTTTCCAAAGGGGTAGGGATTTTTGTCTCTCCGCATAGTTCGAATTGTTTACACCCTATATTTTCTTTGTGCAGAACCTCTGAGGTCACTACAGCTGCTGTAAGTGCCTAGTCATTTACATGCCAAATGGCACACTGTACTCGATTATTGGTCTAATGAGGGCTGAATTCAGTGGGACTATAATTTCCTTGGATCTGGATGCCATACCTTTACCTATAAGTTGTGTTACATAAAAGGATTTCCTCACCACTGTGGTCCACATGGTGGTTTAGGCTACTGTCTATTTATGTACCTAGATCTCTCACCTCTGAGTCCACTCTAAGGGGCATACTATCGATGTTGTAATTTGCTGGGGTATTTGACTTCCTGAAGGATATGATAATGGATTTCTTTGCACTTATGTTTAGGCTATGGTTCTGGCACCAATCATTTGTCTTATCTAGACTCTCCTATCCTCCATCTGACTTACATCACTTTCCCCTATTGTGGAACCTGTTCCTACCTATTAACCCTTACACATTAATCAACAAAACAATGTTCTAACCTACACTATAGTTCCACACTAGCTTCTCCCACACTTCTTCTTATCTCACAATCTGCCCACATTTACTGCCAATGCCATCACCCTCATTCTTAGGGATTCAGGAATGCACATGTCTGCCCCAGTGAACATCATTTATTTGTTTGCAGCCAGGATTATGGGAAGTTTTGGAACTGCATTGCTTGCTTAAATCTGAACTGGTTGGTAAGTTCTCCAAATTTCAGGATGTGTACATAGTCTAGACCCTTTAATATTTTCCAGAAAATTTATATTTCCTTAAATTAGCTAGTTTATTGTTTCATTCCTTCTTTCTAATTGTTTATCCAGTGTTGAATGAATTGCAGAAATAATAACTATGATTGCTTTAATTGCATATTCTCAGTGCCTTCCTTTCTTTGAATCGTTGGGCATTTTAAACTTTTGATATATTTTTGGAAGCATGCTTTTGAAAGCATTTCTAAGCAAATGATCTTTGCTTTAGATTTCTTCTCTATTTTGCTGCCTTCTTGCTAGAAACAAACAACACATGTCCAGTTAACAGTGAATGACTGAAAGAAAACAATACACTAATTTAGTTTAAGGTCTGTTTATTTTCAACAAATAACTTTCAAAGTTCTGAAGAGACAGCACTAATACACTGACCATGTCATAATATTGGCATTAGGCAATGGTATACCATAATTATGAAAAATGCACCATTATTGTAACTAAACTAAGCAGCAAAAACAGCAGTTTATGTGGTGTACAAGAATTTTACAAATTTGCAATGACTACAGTTCCTTTGCAAGTTTTTACTGCAAAGTAATAGTTCTCCATTGCGCATTTGCTTCTGATAACAAACTATTGATTAGCCCCAATAAAATTAATGGCATGCTTTTTTCCACCTCCTTATAAACCACCATCTTTAAATCAAATTACTCTGAAATACAGCACCAACAATTCCATCTCATCAATGAGACCAAACAAAATATCAAGAGCTAAACCTTGATCCTTCATTAAACTGTTAACACTCATACATAGACGCCAGTGAAGTCACTTTCCAACTTAAACTCTGCTAGATGATCTCATACCTTTATAGGCCTTCTACTGGCATTGTAATTGTTAGAAATGTCATGATTCACAAAATTGAATATGGCTTCCTAATCCTGTGCCTCTACTCTTCATACAAGACACATAAACTTCAAACTCTTGAATGTAAAATTGGCAGGTTTTGCAATCTTAGCAAGATAACATTTGCATCACTGCTGTGTCTTGAAATTTTCAAATGTTTGTCTATCACCAAGCATGCATCATTCCTTCTTGGTTCTCTTAATTTTAAAATATGAAAATTAGGTAATTTCCCACGAGGTATAAGCTAACTATTACGGTGCTAAATTCCTCCCCTAGATATACCCAAGAGAATAGTAGCATCTTAATGAGGCCTCCCTTCAAAATTGTAAGAGGTGTAAGAGCTGACTCTTGAATAGGCCCTGCCACCAAGAATGACCTACCTACTGATATAAAAATTCTCCTGACCTTATTTGAATTCAAAAAGAACCTAAAGACATACCTGAAAAAGGAAGTTGAGTGTACTAGCTTTTATGGCCTAGTCAAATCAATCTGTGGTTCTCCTTTCCTTATAACTATGCAAAAGTTGGTATCTTCCTATTGTACAACTAAGTAAAGTCCAATCCTTCCCATCATAATGTAATCTGCTCAATACCTACCTTCTTGTTCTACTCATATAATCTGGTAGTCATAGAATGTTATTCCTGTAAGCTAACAGAATTTAGTACTTATGCACTATTGTATGGATCTGTACTAATGACTACCCCCCGGATTTACTAATCTTCTGTGCAGGACTAATCTAGTCCTGCACGGAAGAGACAGTTGAAGAGGAGGACAGCAGTGCACCATGCATATTAATGAAGGTGCGCTGCGTGAATTCCAAATGCTACATGGAGCATGGACGAGTGCAGGGAGTGTGTCAGAGAGCAGAGCTCTCAGAATAAACACGCCCCTGTAAAGTAGAACAGAAGAATGTGTAAATAAATGAGCGAGACAGTTCACAAGTGTCCACATATCCCCACCAACAGTCACCATGTGTTCAACAGCAACAGTACAGTCAAATAAAATGAAGAAACCCTATTATTGATCTGTTTTAAAACCCTGATTACAGCTAACCATAGGTGTGCGGGTTTGCCCATCGCCTAGCTATGGTTAAAGCATCTGAAAAGGCTGAAGAGGATAAAAAGGAATATACATGCAAATGAAGCAGCACAACAATAGTGGAGTGATTAGAGCATCTGCCTAATGAACAGGCATTCCCCGATTTGAGTCCCAATGCAGCACAAATCATTTTCCACGGGAAATCTGTATATGAACATAATTTTACATCGTATTGCCGTATAACCTACAGAATAACAATTAAATGTGACCTGGAGTACTGCATGAAATGCACAGTGAAGTGTTAGTGTCATAATGAATAAGGGACAAGTAAGCAGGTCTAAGCACAAATAAGCAGCGGTAAGTGTGTCCAAGTGCATTTGCGCGGGGGTAAGTATTGCCCACACAGAGTAAGCAAAGTAGAAGCTAATGAGTGTAAGAAACTGTAACCGGAGGTTAGCAGTGCTTACCGCCATGCAAACCCACACAAACCCGCTTACAACCATTGTAAAGTGCATTAATCACTCTGGATCCAGTGGCCCAAGTTCCGCCCAGCAACAAAATAAACTGCCTCAGCAAGGCTCGAACGCAAGACCCTGTACACTATAGTCCCAGTAGTTAACCACTAAACCATCATAGCAATAGAGAAGCAAGATTAAGGCCATACATCCCATAAAACCACATGGATTTATATATATATATATATATATATATATATATATATATATATATATATGTGTGTGTGTATGCAGACATATACATATATATATATATATATATATGTATGCAGACATACACATATATATATATATATATATATATATATATATATATATATATATATATATATATATATATATATATATATATATACATGCATAGATATACACAGATAAACAGCTATGATAGAAAACAGCACACAAGAATGAAATATGTTCACAAGCTATGCCAATGGAAGTGAGGGGCCCAAGCAAGAAACATGTAACACATAGCATCACCTCCCCCCACCAGCCGGACAGAGGAAACATACACACAGACCTACAAACAATGCAAATAGTCCACTGCTCTCCAGACCCACAGGCAGGATACAATCGGGGGGGGGGGAGTACACAGTGCACCCGTGAAATCTAATCTTGGAACACAGACAGGAGCATCCCTTGCCGAGACTCTCCAAACATTGACATATTATGGAAGGAAGCCAATGCGATGACCATTCAGGCTGTGGTGTGTACATACCTGGAATACAAAGGTGGGAAAGCCTGATGACCCATGGTCGAGACAACATACGACATGGGTCCCGTGAAGTAGAGAGTGGGCAGCATGTCGTGGTGCGTTCATACCCGAGTTGCACCCAGAGTAAGGATGGGTGCTGTAGAGGAGGTGCGGGTGGGGGAACTATGGGTAGCTAGTTATGGGTCTAGGTGTGCAGGTGTTGGCTGATGTAGTTCTATCCAGAAAGCCCCAGGGACGTAAGCAAAAGTGTTCATTGGGCAGAGGCATTGCCTAATGAGCAGCCACACCCGTTACGAGTCCCACTGCCGCAAAGTCTAATCTACATGGCAAGGAATGGAATAACCAGATGTAGACGTATATATGTAGAGGTATGTGTGTGTATATCTACCCATAGCTACATGAAGATATACCTCTCCCTCTCCATAGTACAAATGTATACATACAGAGACAGAATACATATACATACCCACATATAGATGTATACATATGCAGACACCCATACACCCATATGTCGTTAGCTATATATAGACAGAAAGCTATACATGCATGCATACATATACAGATATATCTGTATACAGTAATGTACATATATATATATATATATATATGTGTGTGTGTGTGTTTGTGTGTGTGTGTGTGTGTGTGTGTGTGTGTGTGTGTGTGTGTGTGTGTGTGTGTGTGTGTGTGTGTGTGTTTGTGTGTGTGTGTGTAAATATACACATGTATATAGCTTGGATATGATACGGTAGTTACAAATTACATATGTTCACAGGCCATGCATATGGGGATAAGGGGTCCAATCAACAAACATGTAACATGTGCATCAACCCTCCCCCCAACTAGACTGGTGAAACATACAGACACACAATAAAAGTAAACACACCACTGCTTCCCGGACTACAGGTAGGATACTACCAGTGGGAGAGACCCGCCAAGTCCAAACTTGAAACAAAGACATTTATGCCTCTTGTGGGACACCCAAAAAGTCAAACATATTTGGGTTTCCTGTCATTACACCGATGTCGAATGGCAGGCCACTCATGTTCCCAGTGTACAAGGTAGGGGAAGCCTGATGATCCATAGGGTGGACAACATACGTGATGGGTCCTGAGAAGTGGGGAGTGGGTACAGGTGTGGACAGACCCGACCTGCACTTGGAGTAAGGAAGAGTGCCAAAGAGGATGTGCAGATTTGGAACTATGGGTAAGAAATTATGGGCCTAGCTGAGCAGGTGTTGGCTGGAGTGGGTCTATGTAGACCACCCCAGGGATGTAAGCAATACTGTGCATTGGGCAGGGCTGCCGCCCAACGGACAGCCACTCCCGCTACGAGTCCCACCGCAGCACAGTCTAGTGTACATGACAAAGAATTGAATAACCAGATGTAGATGAACAACTGTAGAGGTGTGCGTGTGTGTATATAGACCCATACCTACATGGAGTGAAACCTCCCCCTCTCTGTAGTACAAATGTGTACATACAGAGACAGACTATAATTAAACACCTACATATAGATATATACATATGCAGACACCCATATATCCATATGTTGTTAGACATCTATATATATATATATATATATATATATATATATATATATATATTCATACAAATACAGATATACACATATATATGTATATAGATATGTAGAAATATATATGTATATGTGTGTAAATATACACATATATATAGCTAGGATATTAACTGAATTATGTATTTAAATCACATCTGTTAACCGGGTAAGTCTGGCTGAGCTTCTGGCTCATGTACAGCAGAGATCCGGGGAGAAAAGCTCCTCAGGACTAGTAAACAGTTTGTTAAATAGTAGTATACAGCATATATATATATATATAGATCTAGCTATATAGATATTTATAGATATGATACATCAATTAAGGATTACATATGTTCACAGGCCGTGCCAACGGGGGTGGGGGTCTAATCAACAGATGTGTAACACATAGCAGCAACCCCCCTCCCACCTAGATGGGTGAAACATACAAACACACGATACAAGTAAACACACCACCGCTTCCCAGACCACAGGCAGGATACTACCAGTGGGAGAGATCTGCCAGGTCTAATCTTGAAACAAAGGCATCTATGTCCCTTGTGGGACACCCTAAAAATTAATGATAATTGGAATTAGTCCCTGTAATGATTTATCCAACCAGGCTGTATACGTACACGGACCAGTAGGTTGTGCAAGCCTGATGACCCATGGGTCGAAACAACGTACGACATGGGTCCCGACACGTGGAGAGTGGGCAGTGCATAGTGGTGTGGTTAGACCCCACCAGCAACCATAGTAAGGATGAGTGCTATAGAGGAGGGCCAGGTGGGGGAACTATGGTTATGCAACTATGGGCCTAGGCGTGCAGGTATTCGCTGGCACAGTTGTATTTGGACCGCCCCGGGGATGTCAGTAATACTGCGAATTGGGCAGAGTTTATGCCCATACCTCTCAACCGCTAAGAGGGGAACCACTAGACAGAACCTAAACCGTTGGGGAGACAAGTAGGGACAGGAAGCACATATCCCACTTAGAACCTTAGAAAGCTGATAGAATAATAGCTTATGTGGTAGCATGACATGTCTGAAAGATGTGGAGTCGTAAACCCAATTACTTGTCTCTATTTAATAGAGTCAATTCCCCAGTATGTGCCAGACAGATGCGGATTGTAAGAGGAACATACCAATATTATGAAGCAAACACTGGACAGGCCATGGATTCTGTACAGTTGACAGGCATGCTTACACCTAACGGGCAGCCATACCCGATATGGGTTCCACCGCAGCACAGTCCAGTGTACATGGTAAAGTACGGTATAAACATATGTGTTATTGCATTACTCACTACACAACACCTATGAACAAATGGTCACAACACCCTACTGTAGGCATGTAAGTTGATGTAATAGGCATCACAAGGTATTATTAAAGTCCCACCCCCACCCAGGGGTGTGAGTGTCCAACGCAAACACCAAATGCAGTGCATATGCACAGCTGCTGTCGTAGACAATGTGGCCAGCTGTGGACCTTCCCTGCAGCCATCCTACACATCCCTGGATAATCCCCCTACTAACACCCCCCCCCCCTTTGTGCCCCATGCACACCATGTACCTATCAGACCCTGTTCCATTACCCTTAATGTCTATGGGTACATGTAGGTGACACCCTCTTCGCCCACTATATTGCCAGCATCTGGAACCCCAGCCCACACCTAGTACACAGCTGTCCCACAGGACACATGTAACTAACACATGAAGGAACACCACAAGAACAACTGGAGCAGCACAGGCTCACCACCTTGCGAAACCCTCCCCCCCACCTCACACTCTATACCATGACATCAACTAGTGATACTGACACCTCTTATCCTGCCTCACATACAAATCCCAACATCCAACATACCTTCCCTATTGCTCCCCATCCAATTATACCTACATGCTACTATACAGTTACAATGTCACCCCCACTACCCACCTACCTACTCCCTAGCTATTCACCTGTACTGTACCATGCAGGTATAGAACATGTACACCTACCCCGAATACCTGCATGTAACCTATCCTGATCTGTGAAACAGGAGTCCAACCTCACCTTAAACTGACCTTTGTCAGCAGTCATACCTGACATGTAAATCTGACCTAAGTATGGATAATACCGACAGTAGAATGTAAACTAAGCATGCTTAATGGGGGACATAGCTATGTTATGTCTGTTACCCTCCATGAATGTGATCACCCCAGCATTAATTGGGATATGTAGCTGGGGTCAATGTGGAGCTCTACACCCTGGGCCACTGCTGACAATGGACAAGCATACAGTCCGAGTGTCCCGGTAAACAGATGTGAACAAAATGCATGACGTTGCATGTGTGTATGCGGGAGCAAGCAGGTGTAAGCCTGTTTGGCCACAGGTATGCAAGTACCACATGGGTGAAGCAATGTAGAAGCTAACTGAGGGCAAGACGCCACAACCAGAAGTCAGTAATGCTGTGCTATGCGCAAACAAGTGCATACCCACCCATAAATGTTCTACAGTGCCTCAGTCACTCTTTAGCCAACAGCTGTTGCTGTGGCAATTAACAAAATAATCTGCACTGCCAGGTTGTAAACCCCTGACCCTGCACACTATAGTAGACATGAGTTTCACTAAGCCATAGCGGATACACATTCAGCTGCTGTGATCACAAACACTACATCTAGCACAGGCATCCGACAGTATAGGAAATGTATATAAATGTGTAGATTAATACCAGAACACGTGTCCATTGCACAACCACAGTATTATGAGCAGTCTATGTGCAGCACAGAACAGTGCCTTCCAATCCTACTGTGAGAACCATAGTTCTGCATAATACCGAAGGGAATAATGATATACGGTGCACACTGGGACATGTGAGCATGCTTCATGCACAGTATGTCACATCTGGGGCATTGGTACTGTGGAACCAGGAGATGAGGCTGGCCAGATGTGTGAGCAAACTGCTGCTACACAATACCCTGGCAGGATGCTACCAGTGGGAGAAATACTATAGACCAGCTAGGTCTACTCTTGACACAACAACATAGCCGTCCCTGGTGGGATGAACCAACAGTTGTGGGTCACATCGATGTCACCACCAGTATCGGAGGAAGATCAGGGGAAGGCTGGTACATACGTGGACTAAACGGATGAGGAGCCTGCAGATGCTTGGGTGGAGACAGTATACTGGAGGTGTACTGAGACATGCAGAGAGGGAAATGTGTGGAGGTGTAGTATGGCATTGCCAGCAACTGGGGAATGGATGGAGGCTGTGTACATGGAGCTTGGGGGCCGGGGGAAGGGAACATGTGTATGTCATTATGGTAGACATATGCAAATGAAGCAAAACAGTAATAGTGTAGTGACCAGAGCATCCACCTAACGCGCACTCATTCCCAGGTCGAGTCCCACTGCAGCACATCCTATTTTCCATGTGATATCCGTATGTTACCTTTGTCGTGCTGTATAACCTACCAAGTAACAGTTATATTTGCACAGGAGTACTGCCTTAAATGCACATGTGAAGTGTCATACTGACGAAGCCACTAGTAAGCATGTGTATGCGTATAACAGCAGTTGTACGCATGGATGCACAGTTGTAATTGTGTGAACATGTATTTGCGTGGGGGTAAGCATTGCCTACATAGATTGAGCTAAGTAGATGCTAGCTGTGTGTAAGGTAATGCAACTTGAGCTTAGCATTGCTTAGTTCTGCACATACACGTGCAAACCCACATATGACCGTTCAAATGTCCCTAATTCACTCTGTTTCCGACAGCTGGTGTTTTGCACTGAAACCCAACATACAGCTTGTGGAAGGGCCACACCCGGAATGCTGCACATCATACACTATATGATTTACCATTAAACCATGACAGATGTACATAACCACTCATTCCACATAAATATCATCCAGCACAATCAGTCAACAGCACAGTGAATGTAGTAATAACACACCACACAACCTCTTAATGCATGAAACATGGACATAGTGCTCTATAATGTGGGTACATATAGGGATATCTGTCATATCCTGCTCTAATACACTTCAAACGTTACAAGTTACACAGTTATATGTGGTAGAACACATATATTGCTGGAAATGATACGTATGAAACATGTACGTGTTTGCACATTGCATGAATGACTGACTTCGGTCCTAAGGTCATCCATGTCAATTGCCAAGAGAATGAGGTACAGGCCACACATATAGGCCAAACGGACAGCTATACATCTGTTAATGTAGAGAGATAAACAGCTATAGGTATATATATATATATATATATATATATATATATATATATATATATATACATATATATAGATATGTATGTATGACTCACAAGCAATCGTGCAGAGATAGATTAATATGTTCAGTGTATATATCCATATATATATATATATATATATATATATATATATATATATATATATATCTACATACATACACATATATATATATATATATATATATATATATATATATATATATATATACATTTTTATATATATATATATATATATATATATATATATATATATATATATAGATAATATATGGATACATATACATAGCTAGAGCTATATCAATGTCCAGTTCTCTTCCTCTATATATGGGGGAGTAACATATGTACTTATGCAGATATACATATATATATATGTATATATATATATATATATATATATATATATATATATATAGATATATATATATACACAGATAAACATATGTATATGATTTCCACATGGGAAAAGACTCCTGGCCAACTCCGTACGACATAACTGACCATGAGCACAGTTAATAGTGGTGGGGACACACATGAGGGACACCTGGTAATTACTGCAATGTAACCTCCCCCTGTCATAATGAATATGCTGTGCAAACCAATATCCAGCACATGCAGTACTTGACAGCAGAACCCACCACAATACAGCTACAATGCTCCAACAGTTATCCATTTCACCTTTACATGTCAGATCAATATCTGTAACATACCATGCAGATATGTCATTGTACCATAGGGAATGTACTATGTTGAATGGCTACACATTACAATGGTACAGATATGCACACACATCCATACATTGACGATCATGTGCAGATATATATATATATATATATATATATATATATATATATATATATATATATAGGATATATGGGTACATGCACATATACACAGACAAAGGGTATTAGTAGCCATACATGTGTAGCAATAGTGTGGAAATACTGGGTGAAATGTATATCCCCAGCCACAAGCCCTGTAACTGGTACCTGTGACATGTGCGGTGTGGCAACCAGCCCCACAAAGGGGATACTTACATTGCACATATACCCACTCACAGTTCAAAGGACATGACATGACACACAGGTATGTGTACACAGACAATCTTTATTTGTGTACCATTCAATAATGTATGCCATTACTGATAGCACATGGATGTTGATGTATATAACCAGTGATATATTCAAGGCCCACAAATAACAGTCGATGCAGACAGTGCGGATATATATCATATTATGGTGTCCAGGCTAAGCCCTTTAATTCGTACAACATTTGCCAATGGATTTGTCTGCACTATACAAACCAGTCACCAATATCATATGTATTTCAGCAGCCACCAAGTACACCCTGTAGTCAAGGCCTAGGGGCACAGTCATTACTTGTGGTAATGTCAATGTATCTGTCACAGGTATGGTCCCTGGCCAACAAATGTTGTGGGTGTCCAAGCTATGACTGGGATTATAGTAGGAATGCTAGCAGTGGTGAATGATAGGCCATTACCTAACAATCCATACCCATATCACAGCAGGACAAAGGCTGCCATATATGTGGAGGATAAAGGCAGGAACACAGGGCCATACCCGCCATATTGCAGTCATACACCCTGGAACATGCTGCTGTTACAGGATGTGTTGCAACATACCCTTATGCAGGAATACGACATCAGGTACACAAATGGATATAGCCATGTACTGCTAGCATGCAACACACACACTGCCAGTGTAATATCCGACACAAGACCTGTGTGGTGAACAGACAACACATGATAGGCACACCTCTGTCCAGCTAGAGGATGGCCCACAGTAGTGAGCTATGCAGACAGACTGCAGTCCAAGGTAAACTAGTATGTACACACACACACACACACACACACACACACACACACACACACACACACACACACACACACACACACACACACAGACACATACACCCTGTAACACCAGTACTATACATAGCATTACACTACTCTACTCACAGTCTGCCTGTATGTCCTGATCCACCTACATATATGTGGTTTCCCTGAGTGTGCAGGTACCCCTGTAAGAGGTATTGCTATCTGCTGTCTGTAACATTGATGCCCACACACAGGAGGGATGTCCATCACACAGAGAATGTACAGGGAATATGCCCACATGATGTAGAGCTTCATAGTGGGTGGTTGCCATGACAGTGGTAATTGGAAGTACTACACATGTGTAGTCATATATGTATATATATATATATATATATATATATATATATATATATATATATATATATATATATATATATATATGGCTATCTGGATGCGTACATGTCCGTATCGTCCCACCATATGTCCTTGACATGGAGTGTAACCCTACCCCAGCCCCTATAGTCCCAATGTAGTAGTGCAGGGGGAAGTCTGGTATATATAGCTGGTATATTAGTAGACATTTGCTACTGTCATTGGGATCATTGCCACTGACACGGTGTGTGTGGAAGGTGACATATGTTCATAACATGTGTGCAATTGGCTACTGACAGACATCCTACGGTTATCATGGTACAGTACGTGCATATATAGCAGACTCGACAGCCATGTCACAACACAGGGTTGGCCACACCTGTGTGACAGTGCATAACCACAACCAATGTGAACACAGCCACATATGGTACGCTAGCATACTAGTATGGTATATGGACTATCTGTCCTATGCCATCCTCATATGTGCCACTCACAGCATGACCCTACATATACTGGGCTGCTACACAGTCCAGTCTGATGGTTGTCTGTGGTATGGGACATGTGTGTGTATGGCCCTACACACATGTACAGTAATATGGTACCATACAGTGGGGCAGCAAGTAACAACAGATAGAAGGGGAGTTAGGACAATAACATCTACCACAGTCTGTACACAGGCCACAGTACATATGAACAATACACACACTGCTGACATTCACCATCACTACACAGCCCTCAGTATTGTACAAACATCCACAAGAGTTCCAGGGTATGACATTAAGTGTAACCCCTACTGTATGTGACATGTGCAGCACTCTGATATATCACTGGCTTGTTATCACATATGTTGACACTGTTTATGGTGTACAGCACATATGCACCACTTCATGTATGACATATGTACAAAGGTTGACAGAGGTGTGCCTGATAGGACATGCACAGGGCCACTATAGACATGTTGCTGTGATACCCTCATTAATCTACCATTGTAATGGGGTTTGTTGCAACATATGTCCAATGAGGGATATGTAGTCAGTAACTGTCGTGGCCTCCACCATCAACAGACTACAGTCTTCACAGTACAATCTGCATTCCATGGATAGATGCATTGTGACTAACACATGACACCAAAGGCACAACACTCCCCAGTCTGCAGATGAGCCTGCACATGGGGATTACAGATATACATGGAACTGACATGGCAGGTACTGCAACATGTATGACAGGCATATCCAGACAACTGTTAAACCAACCTTACATCAAATGCAGTATAGCAGCACTTACAGTTCATAGGCAGGTCAGGCACATCCCCTTCCTGTTTGTTGCCCTCTTCCCACAGTGTATGTTGTTAGAGGTAAATCCCCATCCCATCTAAAAAGCTGTTTGCAAAATGACAGGTCTAGTTCCTGCTCACAGTGACAGACAAGGACCAACACACCAGGATGTTCCCAGGTAGTGGAGTGCATTTCCATGCAATTGATATTGAGAATGTTACCACACCTGTTCCACATGCAATCAGATAGGGAAGGCCTGCAATACGTGCAGTGGCCATCAGCTGATCATGTGCATCATGATACATACACATGATGCTGCCTAAGCAATGCAGGTGTGGGCCTCCACATCCACCAGAGAGGGTGTGGGGGAGGCAGACAGAGGCAAATACATGTCAGGTAGGGGTGGGAGGGTAAAACCAATGCAGGTTTGTGTCACACACCTACCAGCACAGGGTATCACACACCCAACAGCTATGTAGTGCTATCACAGTCCAATGCTGTTATTGGATGCACCACATGTGTTGTCTGGTGGAGAGCACTCAGAACATATATGTGTTGATGAGTGCCACCTGCTACAGGAATATGGTATATATACAGTAGGTGCTGTACATGTGCCTGTCTGCATGAACAGGTGCCAGCATCAGCACAGGCACACTCACACAGGGATGCACACACATTAACACACTTGGCAGGCCAGGAGTGCGACCAATCACTAGTGGGATTGCGACAACACATCGATGTGCAGGAAACTCATGCACCACACCAGAGATACAGAGATAGTATGGGCAGTGAGTATGAGGGGGTGTCAGACATAAAGTGGCATGCTTCACTGTGCCCTGGGGGGAGTAGTGCATGTGGATGTGGACATACGCACCATACAACACACACACACACGTACATACAGGGTCCAGTTCAGACATGCATGGGTGCATGTCTGCATGAGTGTGTGGTGGCCAACAGTGCCAACAGGCTATACAAGGGTAGGTGAGGGGTATACCTTGGCATCAGCCTACATGACAATGGTCTGCATTGTGGTACAGGCCTTTAGCTTCTGCATTTGCCTGCACAGGTGTGTATTGCATCCGTCTTCCAGGCACCTGGGCGACCATTGTGTGTGGCCAATCCTGTGCATCACTTGCCATGTATGTGTTCCCTAGTCCATGACTTGGATGGTGCCTAGGATGTGCACACATCCCACATGCATGTATAGTGACATGTGGAACTGTACCTGGGGTGTCTGGCCCATACTGTGAACACAACTTATCATCAGATGTGCCAGTCTTGCCCATGTGTGGCAGGGAGTGGTACTGGTCAACAGATTTACCCTGCACCCACATTGATAGCATGCTAACAGCATTTCCTGATGTCAGTGTCATCTGTCCATACGGGCCATGTTGTCAGCCATTGTATGTCCATTGTGAGTCACATGTGAAGGCACAGTGGGGTTGTTAACTGTGATTGGCAGGCCGTGATGTCACATGTATGGGTATGGCTTTACACTCCAGCCTCTCAGCCATTTGCATCTGTTATCCCTGTAAGGTTGACATTGTGATATACAGTAGAACCACCATAAATGTAATTAGCAAAACCCCTCCACGATGCCCACAGGTGTCAGAAACTCACAACCCCCTCTACACAGGACACCAGTTACAATCTCTCACACCCACACACACACACACACACACACACACACACACACACACACACACACACACACCTGTCATGTCTGGGAGTAGAACCCCTACCTAGCTGGTGTACTACACTACAGCACTACACAGTTATATTATGCGCCACAGACATTACTGAAGTTCATCTTCCCCAAAGGTGTTTCGCAATTAATGACATCAGCAGGGCTACCAAAGTAGGGCATTTGTAATATACTGTGAGTGAGTAGCCTACAATGCATTGCTCCATACAAAGACACTGAGACACATGCATTACATCCACAACTGACATGGATGGAGATGGCACACTACCACCATTCTAAATCACACTACAGCAGTACGCAGTTACAGAATGCGCTATGGCTATTACTGAGCTATCATGTTCCCAGAGGTGTATTTCTAGATGAGTGACATCAGCAACCTTGGCAAGGTAGTGTATTTGTATTGTATGGAGTGTGGGTAGCCTAAAATGCATTGCTCTCTACCCATTCAGACACACACACACACACACACACACACACACACACTCACACACACTCACACACACTCACACACTTGCCATGGCTGGGGTTCAAACCCCTACCTAACTAGTTTATCACACTACAGCAATATGCAGTTACAGGACATGCCACGGCAACTACTGGGCTGTCATGTTCCCAGAGGTGTACTTCTAGATGAGTGACATCAGCAGCCTTGGCAAGGTAGTGTATTTGTATTGTATGGAGTGTGGGAAGCCTAAAAAGCATTGCTCTCTACCCAGTCAGACACACACACACACACACACACACACACACACACACACACACACACACACACACACACACACACAGACTCAGACGCAAACACACACAGTTGCCATGGCTGGGGTTCGACCACCTACCTAACTAGTTTATCACACTACAGCCATACACAGTTACAGGATGTGCCACTGCGATTACTGGGCTATCTTGTTCACAGAGGTGTACTTCTAGATGAGTGACATCAGCAGCCTTGGCAAGGTAGTGTATTTGTATTGTATGGAGTGTGGGAAGCCTAAAAAGCATTGCTCTCTACCAAGTCAGACACACACACACACACACACACAGACACACACACACACACACACACACACACACACACACACACACACACACACAATTGCCATGGCTGGGGTTCGAACACCTACCTAACTAGTTTATCACACTTCAGCAGTATGTATTTACAGGATGTGCCATGGTGATTATGGGGCTTTCATGTTCCCAGAGGTGTATGTCTAGGTGAGTGACATCAGCAGCCTTGCCAAAGTTTAATATATGTATTGCACAGAGTGTGAGTAGCCTAACAAGCATTGCACTCTACACGTCACAGACAGGCACACACACTAACACACACTCACACAATTGACAGGTCTGGGGTTAGTACTACTACCTAACTACACTGTCATTACAGCAGTACATAGTTTTGGGATGTGCCATACACTTTACTGAGCTATAGCTCTCCCAAAGGTGTAATTCACATTGGATGACCTCAGCAGGCTTGTCATACTACTGCTATGGGGACGGCAGTGTATGCATGGGCCATACCCCATTTATGTGGGGGTTGACATGCCACATGCGGGCACACATGGGGTCATATGTCACAGGTGCATGTATACAGCTACTAGATGGCTGCTTCCTTGTACAGTTTTGTTGCACAGCTGGCACATACACTGCATAGTCTGTCATGCTGACAGGTACTGGTGGCTAGTATCCACAGTGGGTTACATCCGCACCTCATGTGTTGGGGCCCTTAGGCTGTGTGCCAGTTGAGACAGGCCCACATGGCTCCTTGTCACAGTCACCCTCTTCCTCACATCTATGCCTGTGTGCATGTGACATAATATAGTGTGTTGTCCTTACATATTTGCCTGCATTCCTATCCACTGTGTGTGCAAGGCAGGAGTGGTGCATACTGACGTGTTCACACTGAGAACTGCAACTTCCAGATATGTCTGGTCCAGTGGTGTTTGCAGACATGGCTTTCATGTGTTTAAGTGTGTGAGCATGCCCAGTATGGCCATCTGTGTTCTATGTGTGAACCACGTCCAGGCTGTTTGTAGTGCTGTGCTGAACTTTTGTTGTACACCAATGGGTAGCATGCTATGTCTGCAGGGTATCCATCAGTCATTTGCCATTGACTGTTGCTACATTTCTGCATAGCAGGGGGGGGGCACCTGACTGTTTCTACTGTTCTATACAGGACTCGGAGGGGAGGGCACACTTGACTGTTACTCTATGTGTACATTGGATGGGGGGGGGGGTGCACCTGACACTTGTACACATTTGCTAGGACTGTACTGGTAAGTCAGGTACTTCATTTCAGTCTGTAGTCTTACCTATCCTGCTGGCTAGGGCTTACCAGTGTAGTACAGATCCTAGCTTTGTTTACCTACATATTAGTGTCTGACATCCTAGCCTTCACAACTTACATCCAACTGCCTGGCCTGCTGCAGTCTGTCTGTGTAGACCTGGGGGAGGGGTTAACCATAGGGCACATTCGGAGGCCATAGTACAGCATTTGTTTGTGTTTGTCTTCACCTGTTCTGCTGGTTGAGACTGTTGCTAGGTATGGGATCCTTCTTGACTGGTATGCGTGGCTCTTATGGACACCCCTGTCACTGAGGCCATTTCCTGCAGTGGGTTTTGTCACCCTGCGTAGTACTGGCTACTATGGTGACTCCAGTATGTGTTACAGATCTCATGCTGCCACTATGGGTGTCTACTCTCTGCTGCCTTGATATCTGGCCACCCAATTCACTTGAATGTTCACATCCATACCATAGCTACAGGTAAAAACACATTCTACTCCATTTGACAATTGGTAGGTTGATTGACTTACCTTGAGGGTGTGCCGGACTTGAGGATGGTGCTGGTTGGATGCACATAGTACACTCACTATACATGGTTAGATACAGGTAGTGTCATGTTTGGCTTCCCTTTTACTGTCTGTGTGAGTCAATGAGAGGTGTCATTCCCTGGGGACCTACTGTGTCAGTGCATATGCTATGCGTTGCCTCTTTGCCAAGGCCAGGGCATACCGGGAATGCACCCTTCTGCCTACTGGAGCAGGCTCAGGTTGTTCCTCCTCCGAGTCACTCTATACCTGCACAGGTCTTGGCATTGGTGGGGGGCTGTGTGACCCCACCCCATGCTGTTCCTGCTGCAGTTGTTTCTGCGGGATCATATTGTGTAGCGTAGCGCATACCATTACAATTTGGGTACATGTAGCTGGTGAATACTGCAGGGCTCCACCGGATGTGACAAGACACCAGAACTGTGATCTGAACATCCCAAGCACATGCTCTATTATATGTCTGGCCTGTGCGTGTGCATCAATATGGCATTATTGTTTAGGTTTGTGTGAATTTCTGATGGGTGTCATCAGCCACGGCTCCAGGGGGTACCTAGCATCCCTCACTAGGTGACTGTAGGGGATGTCCACATCATCAAATCTGTAGTACAGCTGCGTCAGTTGCCATATGTGTGAATCGTCATAGCTTCCAGGGTAGCCAGCACACACATTCAGTATAATTTCCTGGGCATCACATATGACCTGGCAGTTGATGGAGGGGATGCCCCTGCGGTTGATGTAGGCCCTACTCTGCTCACCGGGTGGTGCTTTGATGCATACGTGCGTGCAGTCTATAGCACCCACTACCCCAGGGCAGTTAGCTATTTGGTGGAAGAGAAGCATATTGCGGGTCAACACCTCACGTGTGTTGAGGAAATATACATGCTCACTGGCATGTGCTGACATGGCATACAGGTATTGGTGGAATACTCTGGATGCTGATGCCTGTGAGATACCCATGTTATCCCCAGTTGTAGTTTGGGAGGTACCTGTGGCTAGTATACCTAGGCCTACACATACCTTGGTATCCACTGGGATGGGTTCCCCTCAGCTAGTGTAATGTGTCAGGTGTGGCCTGCACAGCTCAACAATTTGCTGTAGGAGGTCTCTGTCCACCCTATAGTGCTCCACTGTCTTCAGCTCATGTAGCCCCTGGTAGGTTACCCTGGGTCTGTACACTCTTCTCTGTCTCCTCACTGTGGGTTGTTTGGCAGCATCAACATCCTCACCACCCTCAGCCTCTTGCACATTTTGTTCTATGTTCCCTTCTGCAGCCCTTCTCATTTTGTAGGTTTAGTTTTAAAATTTCCACGAGTGTATACACTGGTGGTGTAGAGTGTGGAAAAAACAGGGGGGTAGGTGTTTGTTTGGTTTATAGTGGTGTTCTGGGCTGGGCTGATCTGTTTTTTTTGTGTGATTACCTGATTCTGATACATTTCACCTGGCAGCTCAACTAGGTTTCCTTGATTACCTTCCTACTGCTGTTTTGCCTTCCTATTGCCTCCCTGTTTAGGCCCATGTGCGCACCACATGAACGGAGTGCTCAAATGTACACAGAGCTGCTTTTTCCTGGTTTAACTTCCTTTTTCTTCCTGTACAACCTGGTGCATGGCACGCACACCCGCTTACTCTTTGTAAAGAGTGCTAGGCAGGTTTAGACACACCCCTAGCTTAGCTGTGCTATGCTAGGAGCAATCCTGAGCCACACGTCTCCAATATTGGGTTTTAAAATGGGTGAAATGAAAGTGTATTTCCATGAAGGGGGTATTATTGTATTGGTTTGGGTTAAACCAGATTATATACTTTATGTAACAAGGGGATAGCTATTTTAGGTATGATTTTATATATTTCAGGTATAATTCACTCATTGCCTGGGGCTTTATTTTGTTTAAGTTTATTAATTTGAGTTTGTATATCTATTAAAGTAATTTGTTTAGCTATGATTTCCTCTTGCTGAGACTATTATGATGATTCTTATTAATGAACTATTTTATTTTATCTTTAGATTCTATATTCTGTGTGGATTGATTAATAGTGTAAAAATGGTCTCTGATATCATGTATGCTATATATATATATATATATATATATATATATATATATATCCTTTTTTTAGGGGAATAGATTTCTTTAATATGATTATGTTTATTTATTCTTTTAGTTTTATTCTTAAGACTGGTCAAGTATTTTGAATTTAGGGAGTAAGCAAGGAATTTATATTTTTTTCTAAAGAAGGAATGGAGAGAGAGAACAAAAAAAAAAGAATATTTAAGTATTTAAAGACCAGTAGTAAGAATTTTTGAAATGATGTTGTTATATCCAAATTTTACAAAAGTTACCATTCATTTGTATGCAATATTTATATTAGCTACATAAATGTTATAATGAAGTTAACAATTATGTCATTATCAGGCATTGGCTCATTTTTTTTAACTGAATAGAACCTATAGCTTTCCTAAAAAGAAAAGACATCATACATTACTTTTCTCTACATGTATTAATGATAAACAATCTGCATTACTGCAATACTTGCTATTAGTAGCTGTTAGCAAAATCTGACCAATGTAACAGAGAACTGTAACATAGATGTATGTACATTTGTAAAAGTAGTTCAAGTATATAACATTTAGTAATAAAGAAAGCTGTAAACCTGCTTATTCTTAACCTGTCAACTACGAAAAACTCACAACTTTAATTTGATTAAACATATAAAACAGGTCTTCTGACTTCAATATAGCAAATAAATGGAACCATACCTCTTATCAAAGGAGCCCAGACAACCTATGGCAGTTAATTCACTAAGCAGTAAGGTGGACAGTACGAATATCTGTCAGGCTATAAAGAGCCCTTTTGTATTAGTATGTCACTAAATGTCCCATTCAGCAAAACATTTGACTGTGCAAAGACCATTTTAACTTGAAGTAATCAGCGACTTCACAGTAAAACCAATACAAAGATGCTGCAACTATTTTTCTCTCTTCCTCCTGCTTCCGCCCATATTGTAGTTATAAAAGTCAAAATGTAGATATTTTCTTAGTGAATCCAGGTATCCCAGTCAGCCGACACATTAATTATATTTATGAAAGCCGAAGTTTATACATAATAAAATGTTAAAGTGAGAATTATGATTCCCGAGCGTTATCGGCTAGAGGACTTCCTGGTATAGCTGTTTCTCATTGTGCTGACATCATTAATGTGCTCCCCATTGCTTCAAGGCAGTTTGAGTACTGTAGAGTTAATGCACAGCTGTTTCAAAGAAGATTAAGGTCTCAGAAGCTCGCGGATCGCCAGTGCGAGCCTAACCAAGACCCAAGTTTGACTCTAAAAGTCATGGGTGGGAAAACAAGAGAAAAAACAGTTTCTTCAAAAATTAAGCTTGTGAAGCTGTCAGCTCATTGGTAAAGGTTAGCTGAAGAGTTACTATTTAGCTGTAATGGGCGTTCAACTTGACAAAACACTAGCACATTCATTTAAATTAAATATCAAGTTATTATATAAAGAAAGCAAGTAAATCAACACCTTTCTTATATATATTCACCAACATTAACAACCCATCTTACAAGGAAAAAAAAAACAAAAAACTAATGACCGTATCTCTGTTTTCCCTGCTCATCCTTTTGAATGCAAACATCACAAATATATAGTTATATATCAAAGCACACTGAAACATAAAATACATCATGTCATATTAGTTTATAAAGATATGATGCAGGTTCAAGGAAATATTTAAAGATATTTAATTATGGCAAACTAACTTTATATATAAAGTAATAAATTTGAAAGCCATGCTATAATGTGTTAGTAGTTGTTACATGAACTTAAGATGTTTAAACAGAGACCAAATTGAAATTATAGAAAAATTATTGGGTGTTTATCATTAAAGGTGAAGTTATTACCCTATTATACTATGTATCCATTTCTCCTTCCAAGTATGATATTATTAACATAAAATGGAGATTATGTATACACCCCCCCCCCATTTTATTTTATATTATTACTGTGGATTTATATTCATTAATATAATAAAATGTTGTTACTAATCTAGTTTGTTTAAAGTACTTATATTCTTATATGACAACTACTTTATGTTAGCACTACAGAATATCTAAAAGGACAACATATAATCATTATTAGAATTAAAATTAATTAAACTAAATGGATATGTATGTAACTAAAAATTATTTCATTTATATGAAAAAGAAAGAGCTTACCTCATCAGGTAACAGAACAATGAAAAATGTATTCAAAATGTTAGCATTCATATGTATGACAAGTCAAGAAAATTGAATATAACTTGGTTCATTTGTTCTTTAGTTTTTTAAGTTTCTCTGTAGTTTTCCAAGCAGATGTTGAAGCCAATCTTTTAAGAGAAGGGCTAGCCCATTCCATCTCTTCCATCTTTTACAGGATCTTGTGTTTTTTTTTATAAAAGTGAGAGCAGAGTCCAGGTCTTCAAAATGTTTGGGTCCCTCCGAGGTAAAAATTTTCAGTTTTGCCGGAAACAAAAGATGAGTCTTCAGCTGCACCTTCTTCAGTTCTTTTATTAGAGGTAAGAACAATTTTCTGTTTTCTATTACTAAAGAAGAATAGTCATTATCAAAACAAATTATTGTATCATTAATTTTTATGGGAGATTTAGACCAGACTGTCTTTAAAATTAGTTCTTTATCATATGAGGAAATGAACTTAGCAATACCGATGAGCTCTGTCTATTCCAAAAGACATAGCGTCTGTAAGATCTAGTGTTTTTGGTAGCCAAGTAATGAGAAAACCAGTCAAGTTGTTTTTCTCTATATTTTCAGGTAGTCCAAATATCCTTAGATTATTGCTATGAGATCTGTCTCAAGGTCATCAAGCTTAGTTTGTGACAGAGTCTTTTGTTTTAGTAAGAACTCCACATTATTCTCATCGTCTTTCATTCTACCATCCATATCATTCAAAGCATCCTCTATGCCAGAAATTTGGATTTTGTTTTTGTAAGTCTTTGTGGAGAAGATCCATTTCTTTAGTAGTTTCTTCTTTAAAATTGTCTATCTTGATGTCAGTCTTGTAAATTTTTGTAGTTAATACCTGGATATTTGATAACAGTGTTTGAAGCTCTTCTGAAAGTAGATTCCTGACTTAGTTTTTGTGGAACTCATGATGAAATGCTTCAGATGATGAGTAGAAATTTTCCGAGTGAAATTTTGACTGGAAAAGTTGTCTTTTTATTTTTTTATATATATTCTTGTAAATATAGTTATAAACTATAACTCTCTAGAAAAAATAATTCCAATTTTTTGATTAGAAGATAAAAATCCAGTGAAGATGTAATTTTCTTAGTGGAGCTGCTGTAATCTTCTGCTACTCAGTGCCCATGCGGGCCACGCCCCCTGGAAGCCATAATTTAATTCCCAAATGATGTGAATACTTTACAAAACGGCCTTACAGAAACAGATGCTTGGTGCCAGAGCCATGGGCTCAAGCTCAATGCCAAAAAATGTATAATCATCCCCTTTGGGAAAAAACATACACCCATGAATTACCACATAGGTGGCAGTATACTAAACACTGAAAGTGTGATAACAGACTTAGGGACACAGGTGGACAGTGGTCTCATCTTCAATAACCACATCACCACAACAGTCAGGAAATCTTTTTATGTGGCAAACCTCATCACTAAAGGCTTTTCATCCAGAAAAAAGGAGGTCATTGTCCCACTGTACTCATCCCTCATTAGATCCATTATATAATACAACACCCCATTTGGTATGTACCTCTCAAGACATCTGCAACAACTGGAAAAGCTGCAGAAATAACTTACTAAAAGAATCACAGGCCGAAAGCAGATGCTCTATGCTGACTGCCTTAAAAAACTCCAGCTATACTCTGTTGCATATCATCTACTCAGAGGCGATCTCTGCTTAACATACAAGGCCATGTCAAACCCAGAGCTGTTGGACATGCTCCACTTAAAGAAATCCCAATCCCTCAGAGCCACATGCTCCAGGTATCTAAACCTTGTCATCACAATAAACAAAACATGCTGGAGGGATAGGTTTCTGACCCAGAGACTCCCCAGGCTCTGAAATAGACTGCTCATACATGTCAAGCACAGCACCTCTTTGGCCCTCTTCAAAAGGAACCTTGACGATTGGATGGGAGAAAGGAAATTCATCCCGGGGATCACATCAGTCGCCCTGCTAGACAGGGGTCCAGGGAAGTAAATAGTGTGGGAAGAAATAGCCAGGGAATTGTTATGGTTAGGCTTGTATATGCTCTAGGGCCCATAGCCTAGTACCAACCTATGAACTTATGAACCTATTAACCAATAAGGACACTTTATTCAGTGATGGACCTATTCAGTGCAGAGTATAGAGGGATAAAGATTTGTATCTAGAGGAAATACTTTTGGGGATCAACTTTTGCCAGATAGATGGATTTCCTGACCATTGTCGCCACATGGTGATCAATGGAGGGGGGTTATCTACACATGTTCCAAGTTCTCTCACTACAGCTTCCTTTTGGAGTGGGCTGTTTTCCATACTATAAGTTGGGTGGATGGTTTGTTTAGAAATGCAACAATATATTGCAGTTTTAGCATTTTCCCCCCATTTTTAGAACACCAGCTATTAATATTGTGTAAGTTCAGTTTGTAGCTTCTGGATATCAAAAGGGGTTTAAGCATAACACCCAGTTATATAACTGTCTGCAAACTTGGTTAACCAGAGATCCACATTTTTGATTAGGAGATCAGAAAAGTATATTTCAAATACTAGAGACCCCAGCAGGAACCCTGTGGTATCCCAATGGTTATTTTCATCTAAGGACATGCCTGCCACCCTCACAGTGATGTCCCAAACAAACAAAATGTCAAAACCATGGGCTAACATTTAATGCCAAAAAATGTATCATTGTATCCTTCAGCAAGCATGATTTTCATTGAAACAATTACACTGACAAAACCCCTCTGAAAACTGATCCATAGTTATTGATATAGACATGTATGTCGACAACAAGCTGTACTTTGATCACCACATATCCACTACTGTATGGATGTCTTTTATTATACTTCTTATATCTAAAGTTATAGTGTGCAGATACAAGGACATACATTGTCTACTGTACTCGGCACTAATAATGCTCCTTTTGGTATGTATATGCCAAAACACTGTCATAACTGGAACAGCCACTAAAAAAAGTCAAGATCATAATGCAAACTGTCTTAAAGCCTTATCTCCTTTCTTGGTATCATAGAAGCTATTGAGAGTTGATCTCTGCCTCACATATAAAGCCTCAGCAGGCCTTATTTTTTCAAACTTATTACACATTCACAAATACAACAGTGACATAAATATCCACTCAAGGGGCCTAATTTTTTTACAACATTAGTAGAACATGCTGAAGGGATATATATGTATGTACAGAGAATACAACTCCTATGGAACCATCTTGCACCGCACATAAAAAAGTGTTCTTTCACTCCATGCAAATGAAATTTGCATGAGTGGGTGGGTGAATACAAATTCACCCCCAGTTTAACACCACCGGCCCTCATGGACAGAGGACACAGGTTATTACCCCAATATACACTGATTTGGCTAGCTTTTGAATATTCCTATTGTAAAAATATAACAACTAATAATTTCAGTGGGAATGCAAAGCTAGTTTTCTTAAGATACTCTTAGATCAACAGCCTAATAAGTACCCATGACCCTGTGAACCTATGAACCTAGAACATTTTAGAGTGCATTTAGCTAGTTGAAATGATGACATGTAGAATTGTATCAAATTCCTTGGCAAGGCTGAATTATGCTTTCTGGATCACATGACCACTCTCTGCAGTATGTTATCCTCCAAAAATATCACCAGAACCAAGCCAATGCAGTTGAATCTTCTAAGATTTTCTTATACTGCAGCTTATCAAGTCTGTTCTGACCTGTTCCATGGCATTGCAGATGAGGATCATCAGGCTGATGGGTCTGTAATTCCCAGGCACCACTGTGGAGCATCTCATGTGAAGTGATATCACAACTGCTTTGTGACAAACCTTGGGGACATGGCTGGTCAATAGGCTCTGACTGAATAGCTGCAGGACAGGGTCCACTATTGCATGTTTAATGTTGTACAGCAAGCAGCCTAGTATGTTATTAGCCCTCATCAAGGATGTATTTTTTGTTTTGCAGAGGGCATTTATCTAACATTCTGTATTGATATGGGGTTTAAGATCCTTAGATACATGTGGATTTTCTATAGATTTCTCTGGGATGAAATTTGCATGGAATTTGCTTATAGGTTCATAGGTGTATGCTAGGCCAGTGGCCCTGGAGCCTTTACTATCCTAGCCCATAGAAGTGCCCTGGTATCATGCCACTGTTAGTTCCCAGTGCATCTATCAAGTAAAGCCACTGGCATGATCCCTGGGGTGAACTTTCTATTTTCCATCCACTCATCAAGATTTCTCTTGAAAAGGGCCAGTGAGGTGCTCTGTTTGACATGTATGGGAAGTCTATTCCAGAGCATGAGCAGTCACTGCGTTATGAACCTGTCCCTCCAGCATGTTCTGTTGATTGTGGTAATGATGTTGAGGTCCCTGCAGTGTGTGATGTGGAGGGATTGAGATTTCTTTAGGTGTAACATTTCTAACAGGGCTGTGTCAGACATGGCTTTATAGATCAAGCAGAGATCGCCTCTTAATAGATGATATGAGGCAGACAAAAGCTGGAGTTTTTTTATTCTGTCCGTGTAGGGCATGTATTTAAGGCCTATGATCCTCTTTGTGAGGTAGTTTTGTGGCCTTTCCAGCTGGTGCAGGTGTTTAGTGAGGTACATGCCAAATGGAGCATTATACTCAATGACTGGGCTAATGAGGGAAGAGTAGAGAGAGATGATGACCTCTTTCTTCCTGG
The DNA here is from genome assembly GCF_019279795.1 of Protopterus annectens. NCBI lineage: Eukaryota > Metazoa > Chordata > Ceratodontiformes > Protopteridae > Protopterus > Protopterus annectens. Next base: position 1,705,670,559 of record NC_056726.1, on the reverse strand, counting down.
ATGCAAAACTCTTGGTAATGAGATGTGCCACATAGAAGGACTTTCTGACCACAGTGGCAATGTGGTGGTCAAGGGAGAGGTTGCTGTCAACCTGTGTCCCCAAATCTCTTATAACGCCTTCAGTGTTCGGTGGGCTACCATCAATGTGGTAATTAATGGGAACTAAGTTTTTCCCAAAGGGAATGACGACGCATTTTTTTGCATTAAGCTTAAGGCCATGGTTTCAACACCAGTCGTTGGTCTTAGTGAGGCCTTTCTGTAGGATGTCTACATCACTTTGGGAGTTAATAATGACTCCCAGCTTGCAATTTTCAGTGAACTTGGTCAGCCAGAGTCCCTCCATGTTGGCCTGAACTTCTGAGAAGTAGATGCCAAACAGGAGAGGAGCCAAGACCGATCCCTGTGGGACTCCACTTGTGACTGGTCAGCACTCTGACTTGGAGTCTGCTACTTTCACACTGTGGGTTCTGTGAGCCAATTTGCAACCCACCTAGTGATATAGGTGTTGATGTCTAATTTGGTGAGTCTATCAGTAATTTCTGAGTGGAGAATGGTATCAAAGGCCTTGGCCAGATCGAGGTAGACTGTATTAACTGCCTTGCCCTCATTCACAGCTCTGGTGACCAACTCAAAGAAGTTAACCAGGTTGAGCAGGCATGATCTACCCTTCACAAAACCAAACTATGTGGGATCCAGAGTTTTGAGATTTCCTATATCCTTGTTAATTAGGTCCATGATAATGTGCTCAATAGCCTTACATAACAGACTCATCAGGCTAATGGGGTGATAATTCCCAGGGTCTGTAGTCGCTCCTCCTTTATGGAGAGGGATGACTGTAGCAGTGCATCATTCTGTAGGTACAAAGCCTGAGGTGAGGCTGTGCTTGAACAAGGCACACAGGTGTGGTGCCAGTTCACATTGTAGTTCATGTAGAACACAGCCAGGGATATTGTCGGGTCCCATGGAAGCTGTATTCTTGGCAATGGACAATGCAGCTTTAACCTGTGCTGCAGTAATGCTGGGTGCCTGGCATTCTTCTGGTATTGTGATTGGTCTTTTAGGGGGGAGAAAGGGTGAAAGTTGGCACTGAATCTGTCGTCCAGTATGTTGGCAATATCTGTTGGCTCAGTGTAGGAGGTATCATTGTGCAGTAACTCAGAGAAAATCTGGGTATTGCCATGGAGATTCTTGATATAACTGTAGAAGGATTTGTTTTTAGTGTCTGCTGCAATTCTGCCTTCATAGCTACCTTTAGAGGTTTTGATGAGGGATCTCAACCTTTTGTTGAGGCTGATAAGGGAGTTTTTCCAATCTTGGGACTTCACTTTTTTCTGCAACAGTTTCTTCATCCTTCTGTTGTAGAGTTTTTTAATGGCAGGGGACCACCAGATTGGCTTCCTTTTTTTGGAGGAGAGTGTCTTGGTTCTGTTGGGTATGGCTAGCTCCATGTATTTATGCACGTGTTCATAGAGTGCATTGGTGTATGATTCGGCAGTCATGCACCTATTTTCCATTTGCATGGGTGCTGTGAAGTTAGCCATCTCTGTTTTTAGGAGCCCAAAGTCAACTTTTGGATAAGTTTTTCATGGTGGTTACCTTTGCTGGTGGTGTAGGTGAGATGTAGAGTTCCATGGTAATTAGTTTGTGGTCGGATCTAACCAGGGAGGAATTGACTATTGGCGCTGAGCAATGGTTGCCCATGTTAATAATAACCGGGTCAAGGATGTTGCTTCCTCTAGTGGGGGTAAGAATGTGCTGGTCCAACGCATTGAAATTAATGAATTCCAGGAAGTGTTGGACAAGTGTATCGGTGCATGAGCAGTTTTCCCAGTTGATGGAGGGGTAGTTGAAGTCACCCAGTATGAGAGGGTTGGGTTGGACACTAATAGTTTACAGGGTGCTTAGGAACATGGAATGAAAGTTGGTGACCTATAGCAGGATATAACCTGAATCGCCGTCTTACCCACTGTTAGTTATACCTGAAATATCTATGATGCTTCATGCTGGGCTACTAGTCTGGAGGTGTGCATATCCTTTATGAATATGGAGACACCACTGAGCTTTGGTCCATTTTCTGGGGCTGAAAGGTGTGGAATGAGTTATAGCCTGGTATTACAGGAGTGCTTTCTGCTGCTTTAAACATGGTCTCTGTTACAGCACAAATGTCGATGTTCTCCATTTTGAGGAGCGCTTCGAGCGAGTCCATCTCGAGATTTAGACTTCTAGCACTGAGCAGCATGACCCTCAGATTGCATTTATTTATAGCTGTTATGGTGGTAATTTGGTCTTTAGAACACCGCCTAAAAAGGCACTATGGGCTGTCAAGAGTCTTAGCCAGTATCCGGAATCCTAGGGGTGACAGATGCAGGCCATCACTGGCAAAGCATCGAGGTCTGTCAATCATGTCATCCCAAGCAGACAGATATTGGAATATTAGAATGACACCAGAAACTTAGCCAATTGTTAAACTCAATCATGTTCTGCTTGTACTGTGATATCATTCTGGGTGATGGTAAGATGCTGCTCAGGGTTAGGGTCATACCTGCCTGGGCCACATAATCCAAGTGCTCCTCCATGTCTCTTTTCATGTAGTCAAGGGAGGTACATCTCAGGTCATTCACACCTACATGGACAATGACAGAATCATACTTGTACTTGTTGTGGAGTGACCTGAGTGCATATGTTATGTGTCAGATCCTGGCACCTGACAAACAGCTGACTGTTACCTTCTCCTTATTCAGCCTAGTGAGTGGGACATCAGTGTGCCTCATTATCAAGTCACCTATGATTAGTGTATTGGGCAAGCTGTTTTCCTTTAGGGGCTTAGGTTGAGGGGCACATTGTGTAGGTGAGGTATGTGTCTTGTGATTTGTGGTGTGTTGTGGTGGTCAAGTGCATTTCTGATTTGGAGGTCTCTACTGTTTGGATACATTTCTATTGAGAGCCTCAGAGAAGGTGGGTGTGTGGTTTGTGCTCTTACATGAGAGCTGTGATGGTGGGTGTTCTGGAGAGCTATGTATTCCATGTGGTGTGGTGCAGGTGTTGATTTTCCCCTCTTGACCAGCTATTCTGGTCTTGGATGGAGAATGCATGTCTTCCAATTTGGATATATAAGTGCATCTCTCACAAGTCTGAGTGTTGGGAGGTAAATGAAAAGAGTTGTATGTGTACATGAGGCAGTTGCTGCACTGCATCAGAATGCCCAAGTTCAGCAGATTAATAGGAGAAAGCACAGGGAACTGAACTTTAGACTTGTCAGGAGGGATGGTCATTATTAATAAGTACTGGAGCTGCATCCTTATAGGACATTTAGTGATGTTAGCACTTATGTGTGCTCCAATAATTGCTACAAGAAACCAGATGAAGTATTAAGCAAATAAGCTAGTTAAATGCAAGAGATAGAAGAGAACTAGCAAGATCTAAGGGAAACATTGAGGAGCATACTTTCTGGCATTGGTAATAATTTACCCTAGCTTAGTGGCGCTGCGCGGTGCGCAAACCTGTGCAAACACGGGCTTTTAAAGCTAAAGTTGAAGGGGAGCTAGAAACGACTCCTCTTGTGGTAGATAAGCTACCTTGTGCTTACCACACCCACTGATAAGCCGAGAGGCTTCACTCTAATATGGAAATGTCTGGGGAACTCAGAAACTATAATACAGTGCAGAATACAGCAAATCTGTATTTGGACTACTCTAGTAACAGGAAAGGTGGGAAAAAAAGCTACATCATTTTTTTTAATATAACAGTAGCAAACGAGCAAAACTGATTTAAACAAATTAACCAATAAAAAAGCTCAGAACTGAGCCCTGTTCCAGCAGTCTTCAATCAGACATGTTCTAGCTGCACACTCATGCCACTAGGGTGCAGGGGAACCTTCTCCAAAAAAAGATGGCCTGGATTAGTTCTCAAGTTATACAAACAAAGCTAGATTCAGCAGGTCTGAATCTAGTCTATGCTACAGCAAACAAGGTGCACCAATTTCAGAAAGAAACAGCTCAAATAAGCAGGCAAAATAAGCCTTTAACCAGAAATTCCCAGCTCAGAAGGACAGAATCTACCCTCTCCTCCTGCAAGAGTGCAGACCCCAAACCTTCTTAATGTAAAATAACTGGCCTGAATCTTAAGTGCTTAAACCAGTCACTTTTAGAATAACAGACAATAAGCCTTCAATCAGCAACTTCCAACTTAGAAGGATGTAAGCGACCTGTCCTGCCACAACAGTGCAGACCAGAAACCTTTATAATGTAAAACAACTGGCCTGAAGCCCAAGTGCTTAAACCAAAAGGCTTAGAATAACAGTTACAATTTAATCAGGCTACTAACAAGCAGTAATAAATGCAACAGAATAAATGCACTTGAGTACTTTAAGAATAGACAGCAAAAGCAAAATAAAGTAATAAAATAGGAAGAAACACAAATAAAGTAAAAATAGATGAATAAAGTGCATTTTTAAATATAACAGTAGCAAGTGAGCAAACTGATTTAAAAAAATTAACCAATTAACCAATAAAAAAGCTAAAAACTGAGCTCCATTCCAGCAGCCTTCAATCAGACAAGTTCTAACTGCACACTCCTGCCACTAGGATGCAGGGAAACCTTCTCTAAAAAACAGATGATCTAGATTAGTGCTCAAATTATACAAACAAAGCTAGATTCAGCTGGTCTGAAGCTAGTCTATGCTCCAGAAAACAAGGTACACCAATTTCAGAAATAAACAGTTCAAATAAGCAAGCACAATAAGCCTTTAACCAAAAATTCCTAGCTTAGAAAGGCAGAATCTATCCTCTCCTCCCACAAGAGTGCAGACCACAAACTTTCTTAATGTAAAATAACTGGCCTGAAGCCCAAGTGCTTAAAACAAAAGGCTTAGAATAACAGTTATAATTTAATCAGGCTACTAACAAGCAATAATAAATGCAGCAGAATAAATTCAATTGAGTACTTTTAAGAATTGGCAGCAAAAGCAAAATAAAGTTGGAAGAAACACAAATGCAGTAAAAGCAGATGAATAAAATGCAATTTTTTTTGTTAATGTATTGGCGATATCCACTGTATCATAGTAAGTAATGCCCTTGTGAACAAGATCAGAGCAGTGCTGGGTGTTATTTTGTAACTTCCTGACATAAGTAAAGAAGGATTTGCAATTATCTTTATTTGCCAGTGCCAGCATAACTTCATATGAAGCCTTTGTTTTCCTGCCTTTTTTTTATTACTTCTGGTAACCTTTTGATGTTGACCTTTATATGTGGTTCTTTGCTTTTATAATATTTTCTAAAGTGTTTCTTTCCTATTGTTGTACTGGCTATTTATACATATGCACCCTCAGACTGGTTTGCTCTTTCCCTTCCCTTTTTTGTTTGGTGTTAGTAATACCTGAACTGAATTTAGCTGCATAACTTTTAACTGTGTCAATCTTTTTGATGCTGCAGTTGTACTTGAACATAGAAATGTCATCATATAATTTCAGGAAGTCTGTTAGTTTGAAGCTTTGACTACTTAGATATTTGCATCTGCTGTTTTTTTTTTTTTTTTTGGATTTTGAAGAAAAGGTTACCAATTCATTATCGGATTTAACTGGGGAAAAGTATACCAATGAACTAGTGCATATCTATGCTATATTTGTAATGACCAGATCAAAAATCTGGTGTCCTCCAAAGGGCTCTCTAATGATTTCAGTCATGGAATTCTTGTTTATGAAGTGGAGGAATTTTTGGGCAGTGCCTTTATCTGAGGTGTAGTTCATCCAGTTTATTGATGGGTAATTAGTCCCAGAATGATGGAAATTTTATGTATTTGATGTTCATCCAATGTATTAAAGATTCTTAATAAAAACTTTTATTCAAGGCTTCAAGACTTGAATATAAATTGTGAGATTTCTTTGATTTCCAGTCTTCTGTTTCATTAGACAGAACAGGAGCAATGAATGCTAAGTAATATGGATTTAGTTCTGCTTTTCTTCTTTTATGTTATTACATTCATATATTTAGGGTTGTTTGGTTAAAGCATATAATAACACCCATTTATTAACTAGGAGGTTCCACTAGACACACAGTCCTTTCTCAAGATCAACCTGGGAGCAATGTCAGGTTAAGTGACTTACTCAATATCACACAGTAGGTAAATGAGAGTAGAAAGACTCAAACCCTGCACTGCAGGAACTACAGCTCACTATTTTAACCCTCTGTACCAACTGTCAGACATTAACCCAGCTATTAAAAGTCTTCCTTCTTTATGTATGTGGTATCTTATGATGCTATGTTCACTCTTACCTCTTTATCTATATATGTATTTCTATACTTCTCTCAATATAGATATATCACTTCAGGTTTTGTTCCTACCAAATGGCGCACTGCTACAATCATTCTACTCCACAAAGGGGGAGCAACTACAGACCCTGGGAACTACCACCCCATTAGCCTGATGAGTCTGATATGTAAGGCTATGGAGTGCCTCATCATGGAACTTATAAATAAGGACATTGGGGAATCTCAAAACTCTGGACCCCATGCAGTTTGGGTTTGTGAAAGGTAGAGCATGCCTGCTCAACCTGATAGACTTCTTTGAGTCTGTCATCAGAGCTGTGGATGAAGGCAAGGTAGTTCACACAGCCTACCTCAATCTTGCCAAGGCCTTCAACACCATCCCTCACTCAGAAATCATAGATAGACTCACTAAACTAGGCATAAACCCCTATGTCACAAGGTGGGCTGCAAACTGGCTCACTGCTAGAACCCACACTGTGAAAGTAGCAGACTCCAAATCTGACTACCAACCAATTACAAGTGGAGTCCCCCAGGGATCAGTCCTGGGTCCTCTCCTGTTTGATATTTACTTCTCTGAAGTTCAAGCTAACACAAAGTGACTCTGGCTGACCAAGTTCACAGATGATTGCAAACTGGGAGCCATTATTGATTCTCCAACAGATGTAGACATTCTACAAAAAGGTCTCACTGAGACCAATGATTGGTGCCAAAACCATGGCCTTAAGCTTAATGCCAAAAAGTGCATTGTCATTCCCTTTGGGAAAAACTCAGTGCTCATGAATTACCACATCGGCGGTAGTCCACTAAACACTGAAGGTGTGATAAGAGATCTGGGGACACAGGTTGACAGCAACCTCTCCTTTGATAACCACATTGCCACTGTGGTCAGAAAGTCCTTCTATGTGGCACATCTCATTGCAAAGGGTTTTTCATCCAGGAAGAAAGAGATCATAATCCCTCTCTACTCATCTCTCATTAGACCTATTATAGAATACAGAAATGAAGCGTTGCGAGGAAAAACAAAACCAGTAAATGAAGTACACTCTGCTATCTTCTCAGGCAATGAAAAAAGGAGGAAAAGCAGTATAACAGCAAAACCAGCCAAGATGTTTAATGAAACAACTCACAATAACACTCCATCATACAAGTATAATCCAAGGTTAAGCGCTTTCACCTATCATGTGTAGGCTTCTTCAGAACAAAAGACTGTTAAAATCCACAATTTAAATAACCTTTTTGGAGCGAAATAAATGCTACTATACTTTGTGCTTAAAGCTACATCCACCATATAAATATATCTTATTAAACATCAAAATATTTATTAGATAAACATCCAAATCCTTAAAATGTGTTTATTTAAACCTATCCAGTGTTTGTTTGTACAAATATAGTTGTGTAAATTTTGAATATTTATCACTAATAATTAATAACCTCCTATGTGTACCTAATGGTTAGATAGAAATAAAAACATGTTTTTATAATATAATACATGCATAAAAATGTTCATAGAAGTATTCCCAAAATCTGTTTGTTAAAAAATTCCTAAAATCTGTTTATTAATATATGAATGAATTAAAAAATCTAAAAATTAATATGCAATACTTTTGTTGAGTGTGGTTTGATAAATAGAAGTATGTTAAAATTCTATGGTATGTGTGCAAATTTTTATAAATAATTAATAATATAAAAATATCCATAATTAATATAAAATGTATTAAATATTAATATACTGTATTAATTCAAATATATTAATTCATATTTTTATATATACAATGTGATGTACCATTAAATATTGGGCTAACTTTCTAACCGTAATATAACATTCCTTATATATAAAAACTTTCATCATGTACATTGTTGCAAACCTTCTTCGAAAAACAGTTGTTATGTACAAATCTCATCAAGAGGACATTTACTGTTTAACTAACAATGGTTTCACTGCTATAGAATCATTCAAACCAGGTGCTGTGGCAGCATCTGTAAACAACTGCCACCATATTTCTTTATAACTTAACAAGTCTTTAATACTGCCCCCTCTCAGTTCTGGTTTAATGTGTTCTAAAATACCAAAAGTAAAACTGTGTTTTTCACCCTCGCTTTCCACATGCCTATATAAGGTGTTGTTAGTGTCTTTCCTTCTAATACAGTATGTATGGTCGTAAATTCTCCTTTTGAATGCCCTCTCTGTTTTTCCAACGTAATATGCTGTACATTTTTCACATTTGGCTATATATATGACATAAGATGTATTGCAATTACCCTTTGCTAATCTAATTACTGTCCTATTAATGTTGTCCAAGGTAAACTCAGTTTGCCCCATAATAAACCTACATTGGTTACAATTTCCACATCTTTTAGTGGATGGTACACCTCCATTTTCTCCTCTTTTAAAGTTAGTCTCTTTGCCTGATTCTAAAATTCTCTTCAAATTGTGTGACATCTTATAAACTATGAGGGGTTTGTCTCCTAATATTCTAGACAATTCTGGGTTCACCCGAAAAATTTCCCAATGTTTCTCTAATATTTCTTTGATTTTGTTAACATAAGGTGTGTAAGGCAGTATACATGCCTTGTGATATTTGCTAACACTTGTTAATTCTTTTTCTTTTTTTTTTTTTTTTTTTGTTAATTCTTTTTCTTGATCTACTGGGTTAGTTACTCCTAATAGGGGTTGATATTTAAGTTCCCTCTGTGATATCACATACTGTCTGACATCGTTTAACATTTTGTTATTGTATTTCCTCTCTTTAAACATGCCAGTAATATGTTCAATCTCTTCTAACATTTCTTCATTCCTAGACGTCATCCTGGCCGCTCTAATAATCTGGCCCTTAAAAATATTACGCAACATTTTCCTAGGATGGTTGCTATTATAATATAAATAATCACTGGAAAAGGTACTTTTCCTATGTATGTTAGATTTGAAACCTTTTTCATCATGAGACACAATGGTATCAAGGTATGCTATACCTTTACTGCTGACAGAATGTGTGAATTTGAGAAAATCACTACTGTTGTTAATGAAAGTGATGAACTGGTTCAAATCCCCTATACTACCTTTCCATAAAATATATATATCATCTAAAAACCTTGTATAATGAATGACGTGTGGAAATAACTCACTTTTAAATAAAACTTCCTCTTCCCAGTATAACATTACAAGGTTGGCAAATATAGGAGCACTTGCTGAACCCATTGCCACTCCCCTACTCTGTTTAAAATATTCCCCTTCAAATAGTATATAATTATTTTCCAAAACTAGTGACATGCAATCCATAATCAGACATATTTTATCCCATTCAAGGTTGGTGTGTTTCCTAATTCTTTCACAAAACATTTCCAAACCTTGTCTGTTAGGAATGCATGAGAATAAATCAGTGACGTCTATGGTCACATAAAAAAAGATTATTTGTATCCGTATGAATGGGATATTTTCTTAGGAAATCCCATGAATCCTTTAACAGGTAGGGAATACTTTGATAAATGTCCTTAAGCCAGATGTCAACTGCTTTACCTAAAGGGAATGTCTTGGCTCTACTGCCTGACACTATTGGCCTGAAGGGGGGATCTTCTGTGTCTTTATGTATCTTGGGAATGCCTACCAACACAGCCACTATAGGATGTTGCACTTTCAAATAATTATATACATCATTATTAATACGGTTATCAATCCAAAATTCCTCCAGGTATGAATTGATCCTCTGATAAGCAATATTAATTTCATTCAAGGAGATTGATTCATAATTGCCTGTTTCTGTAAGAAGTGCATTTAACTTCGCACTGTATTCCATTTGATCATATATTACAATCCCCCCTCCCTTGTCAGGTTTCATTATACGAATATTGTGATTATTTCTCAAATTTCTAAGTTCTTCCCTTTCTACCTTTGTTAAATTGTCCTTAAGTTTATATTTCCTAACTGTATTGGAGAACTTGTATAAATCCTTGTGTACCTGTTTCTCAAAAAGTTCTACCATAGGAGTCATATAAGGTACAAATGTGCTTTTGTTTTTTAACAATGTTTCTCCTTTATCTAATTCAAGATTTTTCCTGTTGTTTTTATTTTGGAACATAACTGATAAATTTAATTTACGCATATACAGTTTGGTTTCAACTAAGTGGTCTACCAGATCGTACTTTGGTGTGGGTATAAATTTCATTCCTTTGGATAATAATCTATAATGTACATCTTCTACCTGGAAATTTGTATAGTTATAGATCTTAAATTCGTCCAAACTGTGTACCCCACCATCCTTCTCTACAGTTTCACTTACCAAAACATTTGTACTACCGTTCCTTTCTTTTAATAACCCATCAAAATTTACACAACTATATTTGTACAAACAAACACCGGATAGGTTTAAATAAACACATTTTAAGGATTTGGATGTTTATCTAATAAATATTTTGATGTTTAATAAGATATTTTTATATGGTGGATGTAGCTTTAAGCACAAAGTATAGTAGCATTTATTTCGCGCCAAAAAGGTTATTTAAATTGTGGATTTTAACATTCTTTTGTTCTGAAGAAGCCTACACACGATAGGTGAAAGCGCTTAACCTTGGATTATACTTGTATGATGGAGTGTTATTGTGAGTTGTTTCATTAAACATCTTGGCTGGTTTTGCTGTTATACTGCGTTTCCTCCTTTTTTCGTTGCCTGAGAAGATAGCGCAGTGTACTTCATTTACTATTATAGAATACAACACCCTATTTGGCATGTACCTCACTAGACTCCTATAACAACTGCAAAGGCCACAAAAATACCTCACTAAGATGATTTTAGGCGTTAAACACATGCCCTATATGGACAGACTCAAAAAACTCCAGCTATACTTTGTCTCATATCATCTACTTAGAGGCGATCTCTGCTTGACCTACAAAACCATGTCTGACCCGGAGCTGTTAGATATGCTACACCTAAAGAAATCCCAATCCCTCTGTGCCACACGCTCCAGGGATCTCAACCTCATTACCACAATAAACAGAACATACTGGAGGGACAGGTTCCCAACCCAGAGACTGCCTATGCTCTAGAACAAACTTCCCATTCACATCAAGCAGAGCAGCTCACTGGCTCTCTTCAAGAGAAATATTGATGAGTGGACGGGCAATAGAAAATTCGCCCCGGGGATCACTTCAGTGACCTTGCTTGATAGAGGCACTGGGTACTAACATCAGACAGCATGATGTCAGGGAATCTTTTTGGGTTAGGCAGATATAGGCTCCAGGGCCCTTAGCCTAGTACACACCTATGAAGCTATGAACCTATATGTTTATGTGTGCATATACGCATATGTTGCATACATATGTATATGTGGATCTAGGTCATTTGGTCGACAACTCATATGACTGACACTCATTTGGTCGACAGCACATTTGGCTGACAAAAAGTATTCAAGGCAAAAACCTGAGATTTGCCCCCCTCCCCACTGTTGTGCGACCGTGGAGTTGTTATATATAGTTGGGGTGGTGTGGGGGGTGAAGCCCCCCACCTAGAATGTTTGTCGACCAAATGAGCTGTCGACCAAATGAGTGTCAGTCATATGAGTTGTCAACCAAATGACCTAGATCCATATATGTATATCTATATTTGCATTTATATATATATATATATATATATATATATATATATATATATATATAATATATGTATATATATATATATATATATATATATATATATATATGTACACACACACACACACACACACACACACACACACACATACGTATCTATCTCAATCTCTCTCTCTCTCTTGCTGTATAAATATGTGTATAGATAGTGATAGAGAGACATAGACGTACCTTATTACAGCAAGCAACAAATTGATGTTGAGAGATGATTTTGCCTTTTGGTTTAGAGACAAAGAAAACAAGTAATGTATATAAAGTATGTAATACAAGTACTAAAAGAGAAATGCAGCCATGTAGTAAGTAACTGATAACTATAGTAACTTTACGATTATACCAGAAATTAGATGTATTTCATTTATTCTCAGAACCACAAGGGCGGGAGACTTAAACCTTGACACGGTTATAAATAGAACGTGCTGGAGGGACAGATTCATCACCCAGAGACTCCCTATGCTGTGGAACAAAATCCCGGTACATGTGAGGCAGAGCACCTCTCTTGCCTTGTTCAAGAGGAATCTTGACCAATGGATGGGAGATTGCAGATATACCCCAGGGATTACTTCAGTGTCACTGCTTGACAGAGGCACAGCAAAATGATAGGCATAGTTTTTATTCAAACTAAAGGGGTGGCGAAAGCCACATAACTATGGGCTAGGCTTATAAATGCCCTTGGGCAGACAGCCTAGTATGAACCTATGAACCTATGAACCTATGAACCTATGGTCATTTTCAAAATAGTCATCCAGAATGTTTCTTCATGATTGGTCAGACATGAGATACATCTGACCATTCTTACAGTGGGAAGTTAATTATAAAAAATAAAATAAAACAGGCAATAAGACTTATTACAGTGTCATATCTTACCAGAGTCAATCTTCTTACATGTTTCATTGCCAAATAACAAGGTTTAATAGTTCTTTTCATAGCTGGCACAATATATACTGAAGAATACACCTTGACAACATTTTGACAGCAGTAAAAGAAACTGTAAAACCACAGCAGAGCAAAGCTTTTAAAATAAGGCTATACATTAATTTAACTAATGTCAAACAATGAATAAATAAATCACCTTTTCTATGATTGTTTCTTCGATTTTGCTGTAAAATATGACAAAAAATATCACAGCTTCTCTAGGACCTCTCATAACACAGCTCTAGATTAGTGTAAGTTTATAAAATGAAAAGTGGAAAGTTATAGAACCAGATCAGGCAGAAAAGTTCTAAAATGCTAGATGCTGCTTTCAGGAGTTATAATGAAATGCATTGTCTTAGTTTTCCATTCTTAAAAATCTGAATACAAAAATGTTACAGATGCAGTCAGATGCCTACAGCTGTTGTTTTTAAAATAGTGCTATGTTAGTGGTCCTTCTGTTAAAATGCAAAACAAAATGTGACAGATCCAATCAGAAAGTAGAAATGTACTTTGATGTTAAAAGGTTTTCTTTTTCTGAAGTTTTTTTTAAAACATCTTCTTGCTTATACACACACACACACACACACACACACACACACACACACACACACACCTCTATATATATATATATATATATATATATATATATATATATACATATATATATATATATATATATATATGTGTGTGTGTGTGTGTGTGTGTATATATATATATATATATATATATATATATATATATATATATATATATATATATATATATACATATATATTCATGTGGATTTGGTATCATTTATACATATTCACTGTTATTGGACTTGATCCTAAATATTAATGGCAAACCTGTTGAAATCCTAAGTTGATGAGGTTTCCCCTTAAATCACTGCACTAATCTTGATCCCCCTTTTGTTTCTTCAACACCCAACCCCCCCCCCATACCTGCAAGCAATTATAAGAATGGTATGGGATCCCACCACATCAGGGAATGTGGGATAAAATGGGAGTCCGAAGAGTTGGCCCTCATGAAAAGGACTGTTCTTCTATTATCAATTTTCTTTAAGTAATACATCTGAAACATTTCACTACAAATATATCTAAGGAAAGGAACAGCTTTAAAATGCAAGAAGCAAAAAAAAAAATCCTTTAAAATGAAAAACTGCATTCACTAAAACACGTGATAAAATTAATTTATGCTGTTTTTAAAATGTAATAATGCCCACTACTAAGGGCATGATAAGGAAATTATTTTGATATTCCACATTTATAATTTTATTGCATTAGGTCTCACAATACCCTATTATAGCCCATTATTTTTCTGTTATTACTCGCATGCCCACCTTTCAAGACATTATCGTTCACAAAGGGTAAATAAATACATGCACACATATATAATAAATACATTAAGTAATTAATTTATGCAAACTGACTTTTTTTTCTAATGCAGTCAAACAAAACATTTTCAGCAGTGCATTATAAGCTTTACAATATAAAATTAGAGGTTATATTGCTTACTGAAAAGCTGACTATACAGATTCTTAGAATTCCAACAGCTCCATGTTTGGTATCACTAATGAAGTATATCCTTTGCGAGATATTTTATACATTATTCGCACATGCATAATACAGTTTGGGGACTTGATCCACACTTTGGTTATGCTACTGAAGCAATCATATAAATTTCAATGACCTACCATGACAAAGTGGAGACTTGCAATCAGAAATGAAATTATCATCTTTACAAAAATTTCCAGTGCAGATGTGCTGAAATACTTTCACCATGCATACTCAATTAAACCTATAAATAGAACATGAATGCAAAGAGTCATTACCTTTGCATTATGAAGCATGTATTTGACTTTATCATCCTTTTCTCCATACTTTTTGAGTTTCCTTTCACTTTTGCATTATAAATTTTCTCCATTTTTTCTACATTTCTCCTTATATATTACCCGCCTTGTTTATAGCTATATTTCTCCAACATAGAGCTTCCTGAAATGAACAGTAGATGTGGCTTTTTCAGTGAACCATGGAAAACCATGCTATGTGTTATTAGCCATGTTTGTAAAATGCAACTCCCATATCAAGATAAATTGTGTCTCTCCCAGAAGAAACCCAAAGTATTTTATAAGGGCTTCTCCATCTACGAGCAGCTTTTAAGTATAGTATAGAGCTTTAAGCCAGCACCCTGTCTTATACACAGTAAAAAAATATTCAAAGTACCACTATCATATTCCAATTTATGTATATTCTCAGGACCATTTCATTTGGAATGCAACCATAAAGTAGAATATGTTTTTCTAGCCAGTGCAAAATTCACCATTGTTCTGCATCAGGTAATTGCATGATATGGTCATCCAAAATCTGCTTCCAAAACCTTGTAATAGTTAAATTCACTTGCTTCTAATAAGGTGCTAGGAAGGTTGTAACTTATGGTTATAACAGTTGCTTACAGTAGAACCATTTTAAACCACTATAATTATATTCATTACTAGAAAGACAGTTTATTTCTCAACAGATTAAAATATCTGTATACTTGCTGAAGGGATAAAAAACAGTCCTTTCATAATATTCTTTCTTCTTCAGAATGGACTACTATTTCCTATTTAAATTGTAAAGCAAGTACATATAGAAAACATTAGAAATCCTTTTTGAGTGGAATGGACATTGGCTCTCTCCTTCATATTAAAAGCCTTATTGCAAGCATCAAAATCACAGAAAATAATCTTAGCATGAGCCACGACAGGAAGAGAAGGCAACCACAGTGTGATATTCTCAGATTCTGTTTCATTGCAACACTAGCATTCAATTTAGGATTGCTGGATTAAAGGAATTACACAACAAGCACGTCAAGATCATTTACACCGTGCCAATATCTGCCCTTATGATGTATTTCATGCATCAAGAAGGGAAAGTAGGTCAGGCTAAAAATGGTGTTGTGGTAGTCCATCCAGATGACAAGACACTTCTTGAACTTTGTGAGGGTGTTACACTGATTTACATGAAAAGTAGTGTGTTCCAGAGACAGGTATATTTTGGGAAATATTCCTGCTTCTCCAGTGTGTCTTATTTGTATGCTAGTGCAGATTTTAATCCTCAGAGGGATTGTTTGTAGGGCTGTTTGTCTAGCAGAGAGAGATTCATGAGATAATAGAGGATTTGTTCCTTAATGGCATGAAATACAAGCCATAGATCTCCATGCAGGAGACTATACAAGACAGAGTATACAAATAGGGTTTCAGGTCTCTCTTGGTAGCTAAAACTCTAAATCAGTAATTGTTTTCAGTTAGGACCTTCTGAGGCCTTTCTAGTTGTATGATTTTTCTGGATAGATACATACTAAAGGAAGACATTGTACAATATTGCTGGTCTAATTAAGGGTAAGTACAGTGGAATCATAGCATATTTTTATATAGATTAGATTTCCTCAGATATTAGCTGGGTGATATACAAGGATATCTAAGGATTTTGACTGTTAAAACTACACAGTGGTTGAGGACTAAGAAGTTCATGACCAAGACATCAAGATCCTCAATTACTGTGTCACTGTGGATCTGTGTATTAACTGGACAATGGAGATGAATGGAGAATAACCATACTCATGCCAGTGTACAAGATCAAAGGGGACATCCACAATGGTTGGCAGTATAGAGGTATCTACACCACCAAAATCCACACATAGTAACACAAAAACATTTGTGGAGGCTCTCAATAATAATCTGTCTAAGCAACAGAGACCTCCAAAGCAGAAATGCAAGCAACCTCCATCCCCCAACCCATCCCAAATGACACATAGCCCACAGACTCAGTGTGCCACTTAACCACAGACAATAAGGCAAAACAATGTACCCAACACACTAGTCATAGGTGACTGCATAGTCAGGCACACTGATGTCCCACTCACCAAGCTAAACAAGGAGAAGGTTACCGTCAGCTGCCTGTCGGGTGCCAGGATCCGCCACATAACCCACGCAATCAGGTCACTCCACAACAAGTACAAATATGACTCTGTCATTGTCCATGTTGGTGTGAATGACCTGAGATGTACTTCCCTGGACTACATGAAAAGAGACATGGAAGAGCTCTCTGATCTTGTAGCCCAGGCAGGTATGACCCTAGCCCCGAGTAGCATTCTGCCATCACCTAGAATGGTACCGCAGTACAAGGACAAAATGATTGACTTCAACAATTGGCTAAGCTTCTGGTGTCATTCTGAGGGGATCCAGTATCTGTCTGCTTGGGATGACATGGTCGACAGACCATGATGCTTTGCCAGAGATGGCATGCACCTGTCGCCCCTAGGATTCCGGATACTGGCTAAGGCTCTTGCCGCCCCTATAGTGCCTTTTTTAGGCTAGGTTCAAATGACAAATTCACCACCGTAACAGGAACAGGCAAGCAAAAACTGAGGGTAATGCTACTCAGTGCTAGAAGTCTAAATCTCAAAATACACTCACTCGAGGCACTCCTTAAAATGAAGAACATCGATATCTGTGCAGTGACTGAGACCTGGTTCAAGGCTTCAGACAGCACCCCTGCACTACCAGGCTATAACTCATACCACACTTTTCGGCTATATAACCTGGACTGAAACACCAAAGATGGAGATGTGTTCTTATTCATTAAGGATATCCACACCTCCAGGCTAGTTGCTCAGCATAATGCACCCGAGGTTATCCAAGTGCAACTAACTCTGGGCAAAACTGCAATCCAAATTGTAGCTTGCTACAGATCCCCCACCATGCCCCAGGATTCCCACTCCTCTTTTCTTGATGTACTGGAAAATATTAGGGTTCAACCAAACACCCTAATAATGGGCGACTTCAACTACCCCACCATTAACTGGGAAAACTACTAGTGTACCAACTCCTTAGCTCAACGCTTTCTGGAATTCATAAACTCCAATGCCCTGGATCAACTTATCCACACCCCCACCAGGGGCAACAATAATCTAGACCTAGTCATTACCAACATGAGTGACCAGTGTTCCACACCCGAAGTCAACTCCTCGTTGGCCCGATCCGACCATAAGCTAATCACCCTTGATATCCACATCCCGCCACCATCTCCCATTAAGGAAACAATGGTAAAAAATTTCTCCAAAGCCAACTTCATGCTTCTTAAGACAGAAGTGGTGAACTTCATGACACCTATGCAGATGGACAATACAGTTACAACTGCTGAATCCTACACAAATGCACTCTATAAGCACTAACACAAGTGCATGGATCGTGCTATCCCAAACAGAACCAAGATGCTATCTGACAAAAAAAAGAAGTCAATCTGGTGGTCCCCTGCCATAAACAAACTGTACAACAGAAGGAAGAAACTGTTGCAAAAGAGAGTAAAGTCCCATGAGTGGAGGAGCTCCCTGGTCAGCCTCAGTAAGAAGCTGAGATCCCTTATAAGATCCTCCAAAGCTAGCTAAGAAAACAAAATCACCACTAATTCTAAAGACAACCACAAAGCATTTTATAGCTATGTCAAGAATCTCAATGCCAACACCCAGATCTGCTCTGAGTTATAGCATAACAGCATGAAAATTACAGAACCAACTGATATTGCCAACATCCTGGCAGATAGGTTCAGTGCTAACTTTAACCCCCACCCCCACCCCTAAAGGGCCCATATCTATACAGGAAGAATGCAGAGTCCTTGTAATCACAACTATGCAGGTAAAAGCTGCACTTTCTAAAGCCAAAAATACAGCATCCATGGGACTGGACAACATCCCAGCCTGCGTTTTACATGAACTTCAGAACGAACTGGCTCCCCACCTAAGCACCATCTTCAATAACAGCCTCACATCAGGCTTTGTGCCCACTGAATGGCACACAGCAACAGTTACCCCACTCCACAAAGGGGGAGCCACCGCTGACCCCAAGAACTATTGCCCTATTAACCTGATGAGACTGGTCTGCAAGGCCATGGAACATATCATCATGGAACTCATAAACAAAGACATTGGTAACCTCCAAACTCTGGATCCCACCCAGTTCAATTTTGTGAAAGGCAGATCATGCCTCCTGAACCTGATCAACTTCTTTGAGGCAGTCACCAAAGCTGTAGATGAGGGTAATGTGGTTCACACAGCCTATCTTGACCTCACCAAGGCTTTCGACACCATCCCCCATTCTGGAATTATAGCTAAACTCACTAAACTAGGTATAAATCCCTTTGTTCCAAGATAGGTTGCCAACTGGCTCACTGACAGAACCCACACTGTAAAAGTTGCAGACTCCAAATCTAACCTCAAACTAGTGACAAGTGGACGACCACAGGGTTCACTCCTGGGACCTCCCCTGTTTTGTATCTACTTCTCTGAAGTATAGACTAACACAGAAGGCCTCTGGCTAATGAAGTTCACGGATGACTGCAGACTGGGAGCCATAGTCAAGTCCCCAAATTATGTGGACATCCTACAGAAGGGCCTCGCTGAGATAGATGCCTGGAGTCAGAGTCATGGCCACAAGCTCAATGACAAAAAGTGCAGTGTCATCCCTTTTGGTAAAAACTCTGTACCCATGAACTACCACATAGACCGCAATCTACTTAACACAGAATGTGTGATAAAAGACCTTGGGATGGAGGTGGACAGTAGTCTCTCCTTTGATAGTCACATTGCCACAGTAGTCAGGAAGTCCTTCTACGTGGCACACGTCATCATAAAAGGGTTCTCATCCAGGAAAAAAGAATTCATTGTTCCCCTCTACTCGACACTCATTAGACCCATTATAGAGTACAACGCCCCTTTTGGAATGTACCTCACAAGACATCTGCAGCAGCTGGAAAGGCCACAGAAGTACCTCACAAAGAGGATTACTGGCCTCAAACAAATGCCCTACACTGACCGTTTCAAAAAAATCCAGCTCTACTCTGTAGCATATCGCCTACTCCGAGGTGATCTCTGCCTAACATATAAAGCTATGTCAATCCCAGAGCTTTTGGACATGCTACACCTAAAGAAATCCCAATCCCTCTGAGTTACACGCTCTAGGGACCTAAACCTTGTCACCACAATAAACAGCACATGCTAAAGAGATAGATTCTAGTCCCAGAGACTTCCCATACTCTGGAACAGGCTACCCATCTATGTCAATCAAAGTTCTTCATTAGCACTCTTCAAAAAATCTCTTGATGAGTGGATGGAAAATAGGAAATACACCCCGGGAATCACTTCTCTGTCTCTGCTCGACAGTGGCACAGGAAAATAACTTTCTTGGATGGCGTAAGCCAGGCAACCTTGTTGGCTAGGCTTACGTAGGCCCTTGGGCCGATAGCCTTGTACCTACCTATGAACCTATGAATCTATAAACTCCTGTCACATTGCATGAAAGTTCTGGAGAGGGTGATTGATAAATGGATACTCAGAGTAGTAAAACGTAAGATGGGAGATGAGTAGTTTGAATTCAGATCAGGATGTAGCATGATGAGACGAGACAATGAGACAATGCAATGAGACAGATAGTTGAGAAGAAGCTAGAGATGAGGAAAGGGTCCAACTAAGCATTTCTAGACTTGAAGAAAGCAGATGACAAGATCCCAAGAAAGCTGATTAGGGCAGTACTGCAGTGGTTAGAAGTCCAAGAAACATTGATAGAATTAGTGCAGGCTATGTACAAGGACCCATTGATTTAAGTACAATCAGTGTTCAGTCTCACAGATGGCTTCCAGTGGGAGTGGGTTTGCACCAGAAATAAGTTCAAAGCCCACTGCTGTTCATATTGGTTGTAGACTACATTATCAAACACATTGTAGGGGCCAGATCAGCAAAGCTGCTGTATCCAGATAAAGTGGCATTAAAGGTAGACTCTGAGCAAGAACTTCAACAAAGGCTAGGAGAATGAAATGGAAAACTGAAGGCACATGGGATGAAAGTATATACAGATAAGACAGTGGTAATGGCAGCAAATAGGGGATATCAGAAGAAGTTGAGAAATGAGGTAGAAGGGAATATAGTGGAACAGGTTAACAGCTTCATGTATCTAGAAGGGATGACTGATGAGAACGGCAGTCTGAATGAAGAGGTGAAAGCTAGAATCAAAAGGGCTGCAGCTAGCTGACATAGGGTGTCAGGTATAGTGTATGACCAAAGAAAGACAAAGAAGTTGAAAAGTAAGGTGTACAAAACAGTGGTGTGACCAGTATTACTGTATGGTACAGATACCTGGGCAGTAAAGGCTGAGCAGATGAGAAAACTGTGTCACAGTGCTTATCTTTGAGTGGAAGTTTGTTCCATACATGGAGATGGGATTGCATGATGAATCTATCTTTCCACTGTGATTTGTTTATTTGCTGAATTAAGTTCAGATTCCTGGTTCTAATCTTTGTGGGGCTACTATATTGTGGAGATATAAGAGATGTTGGACTGCTCTGTCTCTAATTGGCTGAAATGCAAAACACAGATCACCTTTAAGGAATCCGTAGGATACTGAATATAGGGATAGGTCTTCCAGTCTTTTTAAGTCCATTATCTTTTGAGATTGGAACTTCTCTGGTCTCCCCAATTGTCTGATAAGTCTAGTACTGTGCATTCCAAAGGGGGCCTCATATCTGATGAAAGATCAAATCAAAATGAAATACCTTTTGCAATAAGCTTCTTCAGGTAGAAATATTTCTTCTCACTTTTAGTACATGATGGTCAAGTGAGGGGAAATATCTACTCATGTTCCAAGGAGGTACAAAGACTCACTTAAGTGCTATTTGCAATTTATTGATAACAATTTTATAACATGGAAAGATAGAGAAGAAGATAGATGTCAAGATATTTGCCAGCACATTAATAACTCTACCAGCTTCCTAAGGTTCACCACTAACCAATATTAAAGCTCAGTTAACTTTCTGGACCTCACCTTTTCCTAGGATCCTGGTTTAGAGTATTTAACAAGCAAACTGTGCCACAGTGCTTATCTTTGAGTGGATGTTTGTTCCAGAGATGGAAATGGGATTGCATGATGAATCTATCTCTCCACTGTGATTTGTTTATTTGCTGAATTAGGTTCAGATTCCTGGTTCTAGTCTATGTGGGGCTACTATATTGTAGAGATACAAGCGACCTTGGACTGCTCTGTCTCTAATTGCCTTAAACGCAAAGCACGAATCATCCTTAAGGAATCCATAGGATATTGAATATAGGGATAGGTCTTCCAGTCTTTTTAAGCCCATTATCTTCTGAGTTAGGAACCTCTCTAGTCTCTCCAGTTGTCTGATAAGTCTAGTACTGTGCATTCCAAAGGAGGCCTTGTATCTGATGAAAGATCAAATCAATGTGGAATATAGAGGTGAAAGGATATCTTTGCATCAAAATGAAATACCTTTGCAATAAGCTTCTTCAGGTAGAAAGATTTCTTCTCACTATTTGTACATGATGATCAAGTGAGGAGAAATATCTACCCATGTTCCAAGGAGGTTCAAAGACTCAGTTAACTGCTATTTGCAATTCATTGATCATTTTATAACATGGGAAGATAGAGAAGAAGATAGATGTCAAGATATTTGCCAGCACATTAATAACTCTACCAGCTTCCTAAGGTTCACCACTAACCAATATTAAAGCTCAGTTAACTTTCTGGACCTGACCTTCTCCTAGGATCCTGGTTTAGGGTATTTAATAAGCAAACTGTAGTAAGGAGAGCATGCTTATGTAGTAAGGGGAGCATGCTTCTGAATGAACCCTCATATCATGAAGAGAAATTGTTTAAAAGCACAGGGTATGAGGGTAGCGAGAGTCACAAAAGAAGCCTAGTATATTGCTAACAATATGTGAGACAAAGGACTTTCTAGGCAGAAGTTACAGCAGCAGAATTCTATGCTTTGTCCTGGACTCCATCCACACCCTCAAAACCAACAAGCCAACAGAGACCAAGACTTAGATACCATGTCGTAACTGCAAGACAGTTCAGCAATCTGTACAAAAATCCAAAGGAGAAACTGAGAGAAAGAAGCCTGGGCTTTTCTTTCTCAATAGACTACAAGGAGATTTAAAAGCTTGTTACTGAAAATTGGGGTAGTATACTGTAGCTGAAAACAAGCAGGTTGAAAAAGTTCTGGGGCCCAGTCTAAGTTTTGTCTTTAGAAGGCAAAAAATGTAAGAAATTGATTGGGGAGCTATAAAAGACCATCATGCCAGTACAAAGCTACACACCCCTGAGGTACTACCTTCTGCAGAGTCTGTTCATTTAAGTGCAGCAAGAATTATTTTGATTGCCCAATTTTAAAAAAGAATATTTGGAGCTCCACAGGAGGGGCTGTAATACAGAAATTGTTGTGAACAAGACGTGATGCTCTTCCTGTAATGCTCTCTATGTGGGAAAACAGCCAACAGTTTTAAAGTCAAGATTGCCCTTCTCTCATCTGATATTCATCTGAAAATAAAATTTCCAAACCTCCTTGGTTTCAAATTCCATACCTTGGATGTCCTGGAATTTGGCCCACTGTAGGGGAACAAAAACGCTCATCAGTAAATGCTTGAAATGACCTTTCAAGTCAGAACTTATGCATACAAGAAATGAAGGTTAAACACAAGCTGCTCTATAAAGAATGCGCTAGCACTTAGGAAACTGAGTCAAAAGGCATAGTACTAAGACTTTAAATTCCTGTAACAGTCCCTAATGTACATGTACAACTACTGTGGGCATTTCTAAACCAACAATTCATGTATTTTGCAAAATGGGCAAGGGCTTTGCTCAGGCACTTTGATATGAGTGACTCATTTAAATGAACCTGCTCTCTTTTTGTTCTACTGCTAAATATTTCTTTGTTACATTTTGTTTACTATTTTTTATCTTTCACTTGGTTACTTTCACTCTGAATAGACAGCACAGCTTCTACTATATGGTACCATCCTCTTTGATGATCTGTTTCAAACAGCCAGCATAGATTCTGTAGAGATGGTGGCTCTGTAACATAAAACTGGGTATAATGTTTAAGTACATTAACTTTTAATTTGATATAAATAAGGCTCTGCACTGACCATGGGTGATAAACACGAGCCCCATAAAAGTGGGCACTTAGTAGCTAGCTATAATCTTTAATCTAGGTCTAATCCACAAATTTAAATGAACCCCATAAAAGTAAACACAGTCATTTTAAGGACTAACTTTTAAATAATTGATTGACCCTGCCTTTTCCATGATTTTACTGTTTTATGAGCTCCATAAAAGTGGTTATGGCAAAAAGCTGTAAGCAACTATGTGCCTTGAGGAACTGAATAATAATAATCTGAGACACCATTTTGTTCAAGATCCATATTAGATAGCATATTGTATATTACCAGGGAGCACCTATGGTCTATTAAAATCTAATCTCTGAAAGAAATGGCACTCCCTGATTTTGTATATACTTACATATAGGACTCAATAACTCAAAATGGACCTGATGAAATCCACAGGGTGACTGCGATTATTTAATGCATTTAAACATATATTATTTTATAGTATGGTGGCAGGATTCCAGTTTTGATTTCTTGGTGTTACATTTTAGCTTGTGTTAGATGTGGGGATTGCTGCTCTACTAATCTCTCAATAGATTGGCTTTACAGGGAACCCCAGATTACCTTAACTAGATTGGGGCAGTAATTAATCTGAAACTGGTCATGCACGTTAAAAGTTAGCCTTCTTTTTTCTGGTTGGTGAAACTTAAGGTTCCTGTGCTAATCAAAGATAGTTATAACAAACATTGATTGGCTATTGGGAGACAGAAAAGAATATCCATTCAATGTCTCACTGCAGCCCAATCAATTTACTAATGCCATCTCTCAAGAACTATGCTATATAAGTGATTATAGTTGCTGTGATCCTCACAACGCAGACTCACTTGTGCTTTCATTTCAATAATGTTTCCTTGGATTCTCTACTGCTGGCATAATCTTTCCTCTGAGAAGAGGGTGCTAACTGCTTTTAGAGCTCATACCTACCATCGAGGAATTTGTTTGGATAAACTAATTGATCCTTTGGCTGTTTTCACATTCCAAAATCTCTCACAGCACTGTCATTTTGAAGTATGGCGCTGTTTATACTGTATGCTCTATGGCGGTATTGTTTACAGAATGATACAATGTTATATTTTTAACATTTAGTTTTAGCCCATTTTTGTTCCCCGGTTATTTAGATGAGTAAGTTCAAGTTCTAGCTTCTGCATTTCAGAGAGGACTTTAGGATGACACCCAAATTACAGTCATCCACAAACTTTGTTAGGCAAAAAGTTAACTGCTGCTAATTGTTTAACTGTTCTATCTGTGAAATGTTGCACTTTGGGACACAACAGCTTGTTTTGTGAGAGAAAATAACCTGGATGGTGTTCTGTGCAATTTCAGTGATCTCAGGAAACAAGTAGGCCGTTATTGACTGGCTGTTTGGCGTTTTCCTTTCCTGCTTAATATGCTGACACTTGGTATTACACCCTGTGCAGATAGCTGGAGAAGGGCTTGATATGTGACAGTAAGTGCTGGAGATGTAGACAAGAAGGGGTGAATAACATGTATATGCTTTGAGGTTGTCCCATGATTAGAATGCAGTAGTATCATCAAGCTCAGAAAGTAGCCAGTATTTCAAATTTGTCCCCTACTCCAGATCGGAAATTTTGGATCTTTGGTATAATGCCACAGTTAAGCCCTGCTCACAACTCTTTGTTGGTGATATATTAGATGTTAGCTAGTGTGGTAAAACTTCTTGCAGCTAAATTGTGGAAACAGATGTTTACTCCTTCTCCAGATTATCTGGACAATCTCCTTAAACCCAAGGATTCCTCCCACTGCCTTCCTTGGCATTGGCAGCTCTTCCTAGACAGCTATGGTAGCCCAACATACTGATTGTATTTGTCGCTGGGATTTAGTTATTTCTCTGCTGTTCCTATCTATGCATACATTGTGCGTTTTAAATAGTTTGCATAGATATATTTTTCAATAATCTGTTTGTGACCTTGTGGGTTTGGTTGTTCTTCTTATGACCTAATTCTATTGCATATTGTCACGGTTCATTTTTTTATCAAGATTTCAATACAATTTAGTTAAAAATATTGTAGACACTTGTGTACTCTTATTTAAATGGGCTTCCCAGAGTTGTGGACCTCACTGCTATTGGGAGCAGTGCACCTCATTGAAACAGAATGCTGACTCTACTCTTTGGGTCCCTGTTTTATTCCCCTTTATGCTTAAAATTATGATTTTTACCCAGCTTACTACTGTTGCTGTTGTCTTGCATGTATTGCTGTGTTTGTCGCTTAAGCTCCTTGTAAATATATTTTTCAGGACAAACATTACTATTGCTTTTGGTTGATTATTGTAACCTCTTTTGCTTAAGAGTCCTTGACGCCATTGACTAAGCTATGCATTATGTATTGGTGGAACTTAAACTCTGTAAGAATTAGAGCCATATGCCTGATATGGAAGACAAACGATCATGTGTTTCTTCTGTTTCAGCCTCACGGTACTAGAAAACCTTAGAAAACATAAGAACTGCTAAACGTGGAAAGATAACTAATTGTCCTTAGACATAAATTATAAAATATGTGAAAGGTGTTAGTATCTATTACAACACTGAATCAATTTTCTCATGTAAATAGGTAATCTGTGAGCACCAAACAATACTAATGTCTATATACTTCTGTATCAGCACAAACCAACATATGCTGAGGCTGTCAAAAAAGTCACTTACCAAGCCTCACAGAACCAGAAGATAACATCTCAACATAAATCAAATAACGCAGCATCAACATAATCACACATAATATTGTATCACCTGGCTGCAGACTGTAAAACTTTCATTGCTCTACGTCCAAAAGTGCAAATAGACATGTCCAGGTAATTGGTAATGCCACTGTCAGGTAGACATACTGCATGCTTACAAGGCAGAACAAGGACATGGTAACATTTACTTGTCTCTCTAGCACCAGGATTCATGATGTTAAAGGTACTCTTCAGTCCCTTACAGGAGGCAAATATGAATATGACTTAGTAGCAGCATGTTTAGGTGGGAATGACTTGTAACACTCAGCAGTGAGGGACATGGATAGAGATGTGCTGGATCTTAGTTTGCAGGAGTCAAATGCAGGCAAGACTCCAGTGCTGAGTGGACTCATATCTTCACTTAGAATTGTGCATAAATAAAGAAAAGGTACTTGGCTTAAATAATAGACTAAGGATTTGAGGTAATTTGGGGGGGGGTGGCATCAAATATTCATCTGTCTAGGGCGAGATGGTAGGTCAACTGGCTTACAAGAACTGTCTTGTATCTCTCATTGCATCTTCTTACTGACTAAAACCCCTGCATCTCATATAGTACATTTTTATGCAAATTCAAGCCAATGAATATCCCAACACAGCATATCAAAAAACAGGAAATGCCAGACTTGATTATATCATGTTTTTTCTTCTCAAAATTATAAGTTTAAATAATGTCTATGTCCTAACTGAGACTTTTAGGTTTACACTTACAATTCATTCTGACCTGAGGAAATGTTTGGGGGTATTTCCATATTTGTCAGGAACTATATCATCTCTAGACTGATTCTCCGTGACTCACAAACTGAAATTATTTAACTCCAACTTACCTCAGAAAAAACAAATTATCCATTTGGTGCCTTTCTATAGGATACTTTGCATGTCCTCAGATGACCACAAGAGATTCCAAGATGTACTGCCCAATATGAAAAATACTTTTCTGATGCATGAGTTCAGTTATTCATCAGTAAACTGATGCAAACATAACTAAAGTATCTATGGCTGTGCTGATATTGTACCAACTTAGCCTGAGGGGGTGGGGAGTTGGAAAGTATCTTTTGATGTCTTTTTTGATTCAGTTGGTATTATGGTTGGTTTGACAGGGTTGTTTCTACTAAATATTCACTTACTGCTCTTTGCAAATGTGGGTGACTAACTGATTCTGAGGATTGTTTGTGATCGGTTTCGGCCCAATGGCTTTTTCCAATGTAAAACACCATCAGTAAATGCATCACCTTATATATCAAAAATATAATGGAATAATTAAACCCCATTAAACAATTATTACAAATGTTCATTAAGACCAGGTGAAAACAATCCTCCGAGTTTCACAATCCAAGATTTCTCTTTCTTATTTAACAATTTGTGCCAACCAGTTTTTATTGATCTATGTCCCAAAATTCTATCAATGACAATCTTCAACTATATTTTTAGGGTATTGAATGTGTTAATGAAAATAGTGGCTTCAAGTTTAATAAATCAACATTTGTTCCACCTATGAATAAAAATGTGGAGGTATTTCAAAAATGTATACTTAAAGAGTTACACTTTGGTTTAAATGGTCAACAATATGTTTCTCCTTTAAATTTGTCCATAGAGGAAATGAATGCCTTGACACAATTGAAAAATAATAAAAATATTGTTATTGTTTGAGCTGATAAAGGTGGAGCAACAGCTGTAATGGATAAATCTTTGTATGTTGCTAAAGCACATAATCAGTTACAAGATGCCAGATTTTATACTTGTATGCCTCATGATCCCACATTTGATTTCAAAAAAGAAATTGATGCATGTTTGGATTCTGCTGTTAGTGAAAGGATTATAAATAAATGTATTTGTTTCATTTGAAGGATAAGGATCCATCTTCTCAGTATTTCTATTGCCTTCCCAAAATTCACAAGGACATGAAAAAAAAAAAGCCCTGGTAGACCTATAGTCTCTGGTAAGAGCTCCCTCACTGAACCTCTGTCTGCTGTTATCTGGGGTTAGAGCCAGGATGCAGAACACAACAGAATTTCTGAATATAATTTCTGATGCCCAATTAGAGCCCAGTTGGTTACTGTGTACATTGAACGTTACGTCCCTTTATACTAGTTTTCCTCGCTGGGCGGGTTTATGTGCTTTAGAGTACTGGTTGGATAGAATATCCCTACATAGTCCTGGCTTTAACACATTTTGTTATGCTTGGCTGAGCATGTGTTATCTAAAAATGTATTCTTCTTCAATACTAAATGCTTTTTGCAGTTGAAAGGTACAGCTATGGGTGCATCTTTTGCACCCATTTATGCTGACCTCTTTATGGGTTATTTGGAGCAGATAATTGTATATGATGCAAATCATAATATTTTTCTTGGAGAAATTGACATCTGGCTTAGGTTTTTGGATGAATGCTGGATGGTGTGGAAATTAGACGTATATTTACAGGAATTCGTACCAGTATTTGAATGAAAATAAATGGGGTATTAAATTTATAGTAGATTATGATTTTTCTTCCATCTCTTTTTTGGATGTTACTGTATCCAGATTATCTGATGGGACTTTGTCTAGTACATTATATAGAAAATCCCATCATTCAAATACGTTACTACACATCTCCAGTTGTCATCCTAAATACATTATGCTAACATACCCAATTCACAGTTTATGAGAATACATAGAATCTGCTCAAATATTGAAGATTATATACATTTTGACAAAGATTTAATAAACCATTTTGGTGAACGTGGTTATTCATTGGATAAGGTTAGACAGACTAGTAGGGAGGTACAATTACTTTCAAGAAATGAGCTTCTCAAATATAAAAATCAGGGTCTTCATTCATATAACAAAATCAGATTCACTACCATCTATGGTAGAAACACTCATAGATTTTTAGATTTGGTGCAACAGCATTGGGATATTCTTTTGACAGATGATAGATTACGTGAATTATTAGGTCAAAGATGCTTATTTTCTTTTCATAGAGGTAAAACCTTGAGTAGTTATTTCAGTCATTATAAAAAATGTTTGCCTTCAACACACTCTATACAAACTACTATAGATGGTACACAATTGGTGGCCATTGTTCTTTCTGTAAATTTATTTGTGAAATGGAGGAGTTTTCAAGTAAAAATACATCTAAGTTTTTTCTATAAAAATGTTTGGAAACTGTAACAGTGATTGTGCTATCTATTTGGCAATGTGCTCATGCACAGCCTTCTATGTTGACCAAACCTCCAGACCTTTAAAATTGCACATTTCAGAACATCTTAGCAGTATTAGAAATTAGTATTCAGCTAATGCTTTATATAAGCATACCATTACACATAAGACAGCTACCTTTAAATTTATTGTCATTTATAGAATTTTGGGACATAGATCAATAAAAACTGGTTGGCACAAATTGTTAAATAAAGAGAAATCTTGGGTTGTGAAACTGGGTGGATTGTTTTCACCTGGTCTTAATGAACATTTGTAATAATTGTTTAATGGAGTTTAATTATTCCATTATATTTTTGATATATAAGGTGATGCATTTACTGATGGTGTTTTCTGTTGAAAAAGGCCATTGGGCTGAAATTGGTCTCTTTATTGTGTTTTTATACATTAAAAGATGTATGCTCCAGTAGAGTGCTGGCTATTTGTTCTTTTATGTTTTGCTTTCTGAGCCTGAGCACCTGCCATCCTTGCAGATGTCTTGGTTTGGGAGAACTCTAAATCTACTAACATTAAAGAGTCTGTAAAAAACATCAGGTAAGAACTAAAAACTGTGATTAGGATAAGAAAAATATGATATGATGGGTATATGAAGCTAAAAGTTTATAACTCATTCTTTCATTATATTAGAAAATTAAGAAATAACACCTAGAAATACCCTGAACTAGTCCAAAATGGTACCACTCACTCTGACCCACAAAAGTAAATATCTAATATACTTGCAGATACATCTAGTACCAAGTTTATCCCAGAAACAGTTACCAATATTCCACAAGTCTCATAGACCCTTATACCCCCAAGATCTTCAAAGAACATGATCTAACTTGTGCTCTCATAAACTAAAACTACCAATTCCACCAGCCTAAAAACTAGACAAACTAAGACCTAGTGGAGATCCTTCTAAATGTATTTAATTTTACGCTAGTCACAGGGTTTAGCCCTTAAGTATGTGGCACTGCTACTGTAAAGCCCCTTCACAAGATGGCCACACCACAGGTCAAGGGAAAGATAGAGCCATGATCCTCATGAGACTAATTTTTAAAATCATGGAATGCATCATATGACTTCATCAACATCACAAACCTCATGCAACTAGAAACTTCAGCAGTTTGGTTTTGTAAAGAGTGGATTGTTTCTACTTAATATAGTTCACTTCTTCAAAAAGATCATGGAATCAGTAGATAGTGGTCCTTCAGTTCATAGAGTATATCTAAATCTTCCTAAGGCATTTGGCACTATTCCCAGTGTTGGTACTGTAGGTATAATAGAGTTGACAAGATAGATAACAAACTGGCTGGCAGATAAATCCCACACAGTTAAGGTGGAAAGTGCCATTTCAGGGATCAAGAAGATAAATAGTACTTTACCTCAAGACTCAGTCCCAGGCTCCTCTTTTATGGCATATACTTTTCCAACCTGCAAATTGTAAACCCAAGACTATGGTTAAATATGGCAATGACTGTAAGACAGGTGTTATCATTCAATCAGCTCCTGCTATTGAGTCACTAGACCAGTATCTAACCTTTACAAATCAGTCAAGTAAAGACAAGATGAAATTAAACTCTAAAAAGAGCAGCATTGTCACATTTAGTAAACAACCCTTAGCTACTATTTATAATGTAGCCAATACCCAGCTCCACATCATCATCGTCATCATCAACAACCCCGTTTTCCCCATTTTTCTACATAAGGTCAGGGTGTCATGCTAATTGTTGCTATTTCTCTTGAATCAATGCCACACTCCTGCCTTCTTCAACACCCATGCCTGACTGTCACAGATCTTCTCTCATACAATCCATTCACCTCTTTGCAGGACACCCTTATTTCCTTTTACCTTCTTCCTGTCTGTCCCAAATCTTCTTCACCAGATTGTCTTCTGCTTTTCTGCACATGTGCCTAAACCACCATTTGTTTTGATCTTTTCTGCAATAGGCTTTGGCTTTTGCACTGATGTCCTCATTTATTTCATCTGTCCCATAGTGTACATCCTACTACCCTTCTCAAGCACTTATTTTCCATAACCTCTAGCTTCATCATCTGCTCTGCCTTTACTTTCCAGGTTTCTATACCATATAGTAGTACTGGTCACACCACTGTTTTGTGCACCTTGCTTTTCAGCTTATTTGTCTTTCTGCTGTCAAACACTGCACCTGACACTCTATGTCACTTGGCTGCAGCCCTCTGATTATAGCATTCACCTCTTCATTCAGCCTTCCCTTCTCATCAGCCACGCTTCTCAGATACCTGACACTATTAATCTGTTCCACCATGTTCCCTTCTATCTCATTTTTTAACTTCTGATTTTTGCAATTTGCTCTCATTACCCCTTTCTTATCTGCACTTGGTTTCATCTTATGTGCCTTCAATTTTGCACTCCATTCCCCTATCCATGGCTGAAGTTCTTGCTCAGAATCTGCCTATAATGCTACATTATCTACATACAGCACGGTTGTTGATCTGTTCCCTCCTACCTGTTTGCTAATGCAGTCCTTCACCAGTATGAACAGCAGTGGGCTCAGAGCTGAACCCTGATGCACATCCTCTCCAACTGAGAACTCAAATGTGAGTCCAAGCACTGATCGTACTTGAGTCACTGGGTCCTTGTACATAGCCTGCACTTCCCTCATCATAGATTGTGTCTAGAGCAGTACATCTTTTGTTGGGTACTCTTCATTCAGAAGTTTCTGGAAGTACTCTTTCCATCTGCTTTTGATGTCCTGTTGACTGATAAGTAGGTTGTTGCTGGCATCCATTCTGAACGGTGAATGACTATGTTCTTTACCTTTCTGTCTTTACCTTGCAATTTCACATAGTTTTTTTGCACCATCAGTATTCAGAAGCTGGCAGAGTGCCTCTGATGTCCTGTTCTTTGCTATTGGGGTGTAGGGAACACTATTTGGACAGACAGTTCAAGGGTAAGCAGTAGTCATAATGGTTAGAGTCTTCGCCTCCCATACACAAGGTATGAGGGTCAATCCTACCAGGTTAGCCAACCAGTATTCCTTCCTAGCGCAGTCCATCTTTTCTATCTCCCACTTTTTCCTGTACTCCTTTCTTTTGATGACTTCCTGGACACCTGCATTCCACCATCAGCTTTCCTTATCTACCATATTTCCATACCTGGCTCAGGCCAACTGCTTCACTGGCAATGACTTTGCAACAACTGATTATACCCCAGTGTCCTTTCCTTACTAGGAGGAAGTCTTCCTGAGTTACATGTTGGCCACTCTTGGCTATTATCAACTCATTTGCCAGACAGAAGTATAGAATGCCCCTCTCCTTCTTTATTTTTATTGCCCTACCCATGTGGACCCAGGCAGTCCTCATATCCTATTCTATCTGTCCTGATATGTACATTCAAGTCACCCATTATTAACACCAATTCAAGTTGTCCTGCTTTATCTAGTAGGACCTGTAGCTGCTGTCTGAATGCACTCTTCTTCTCACAATCACAAGTTTGCCACTAATTCTGATGATATCTCTCACTGCCTTCTGAGGCCTTTCTCTCACCACAATTTCCACACCATTTCTAGCCTGTCTTCCTCCTGAGTTGTAGACTCTGGATCCCATCCAAGTGTCTTTGGTACACTGCCCTTCCATCTTGTCTCTTATATACATAGGATGTCCATCCTCCTCCTCCATACCATCATAGCATCCACTTCCAAGCATCATCCTGTCAGTGAACCTAAATTGAGCATGGCAATTCTTAGTTCATGTTTGGCAGGTTGATTCTTTTTAATGTCCGGCTTTCGCTCAACACAGCTATCCCAGGAAACCTAGGCTGGGCAACTGGGCACAGGCTGGCCAGTAACTTATTGACTCAGGGCTGCTAGGCTTTTTGACAGGGACACGCTGGTCAATATAGGTACATCCACCACTCCCAAAGTTAGCTTTACTCCCTACCTTAAGTTGGACTAGGCCGGGTCCTCGATGTAGTTATCACTTACAAATACTCATGCCCTTTTGTCAACATTAGTCAACATGAGTGAAACACATAGAGCTATATTTTACATCAACAAGTGGTTATCCCTGCCACAGCATGTAGTCTGTGATCTGTGTTCTCCTATCTAGAGGTTACTGTGCACCACAATAGATGCTCAAAGTGGTTGGTTTATATAACTCTTTTCCTTATAGGGCACCATGTTGAGGTTTAATGCTGCCCACAGCTCTATTTATTGGTGATTGGTGAGATGGAAACACTCAGCATGTTTATGGAAGATTGGAGGAATCCCACAGAGACACAGGGTGAACATGCAAACTCCAAACAGGCATTGACGGGAGGGCAGGATTGATCCTTGTACCTTGTGAATGG
Organism: Protopterus annectens; assembly: GCF_019279795.1. Lineage (NCBI taxonomy): Eukaryota > Metazoa > Chordata > Ceratodontiformes > Protopteridae > Protopterus > Protopterus annectens. The sequence continues at coordinate 1,705,636,523 of NC_056726.1, read as the reverse complement.
GAGGTGAAGACCTTGACCATTATGACAACTGGTCACTGTTGAACTGTCTGTCCCAAATAGTGCCTCCACACCAACATGTGGTAACCAGAGGCTTGGGCAAGGGTAGGACAAAGGGATGACTCCGAAAAACATCTGGGGGAATTAATCCATTCTACCTTCTGTGATTCTTAAAATGTATTTTTTATTTATTTGGCATTTGTTTACTAGGAAAGTCCAACTGAGCATAAGATCTGTGTTTAGTGGAGGCATGTGGAGAAAAGCTCCAAAACAGACAGATCAAATAATAAACTGCATAATGTTATCCCATGAAGTGCAGTAACAAATAGCAGAATCAAAATACAGGATAAATAAAGGCAGATCAGAAAATCATACAGTGAACATTGAACAACAATCATAGACTATTAAACACCTAGAAAAGTACAATCAGTAGTGATAACCAATGGTAAAGATGTTAAGCATTTTAAATATGTGCAAAAAACTAGGAGAAAGGAAAGAGATTTTGCAGCTGGGGGAGATTAGAAAATGGAGTTAAAGGAGGGAGCTATCAGAGAATTAACTAATGCTTTGGTTAATAAAAGAAGGGAGAGATGGAAAGGGTAAAAGAAGGACAAGGAAAAAGAAGGAAGGGAGGGGAGAGAAAGAAAGAGAAGGAAGATGTAATGGGTAGTGTCAGCCAGGTGTATGGCATGTACAGAGCTAGGAGTTAAGGAGAAAACTCTTTAGAGATTGTTTGAATATGTGACTACATGATGTTGCTCTAATATTTGTAGGAATACTGATCCAAACCTTGGTTACTGAGTAGAAATATAGGTAGTGACTGATAGACATTTTCAGTTTATGGATTTCAATGAGGTATTTCTCAGATGAGAGAAGAGGGCAATTAAGGAGGTAATGGTTAAGAATGGTGCTGATTGCTGGGCAAGATGAGGATTTGTGTCCATATTCACCAAGGATATTCACAACACCAGGTTAGTTTCCCAACACAATGCGTCTGAAATTCTCCAGGTGCAACTAACACTAGGTAAGACTGCAATCCAAATTGTAGCTTGCTACAGATCCCCCCACCATGCCCCAAGATTCTCGCTACACCTTTCTAAACATACTGGAAAATATTAAGATACAACCAAACACCTTAATACTGGGTGATTTCAACTACCCTGCTATTAAATTGGAAAACTACTTATGTACCAACACCTTTGACCAACGGTTCTTGGAATTCATAAATTCCAACACCCTGGATCAACTAATCCTTAGTCCCACCAGGGGCTCCAGTATCCTCGACCTGGTAATTACCATCATGGGAAATTGATGCTCCACACCTATGATCACCCCCTCGTTGGTCAGGTCTGACCATAAGCTAATCACCCTTGACATCCACATCCCACCCCCCAGTAAGGAAACCTCAGTAGAAAACTTCTCCAAAGCCATCTTCATGCTACTCAAGTCAGAAGTGACAAACATCATGACACTCATGCAGATGGGAGCTGAAAGTTTGACTGCTGAATCCTACACTAAAGCACTGTACGAGCACATCCATTCATGCATGAATTGCGCCATCCTTAATAGAACCAGGATGCTATCCTCCAAAAAAAGGAAGCCAATCTAGTGGTCCCTTACCATAAACAAACTTTACAACAAAAGGAAGAAAATGTTGCAGAAAAGAGGAAAACCCCAGGATGCAAAAAACTCCTTACCAGTCTCAGTAAGAAGCTGAGATCCCTCATAAAATCCTACAAAGCTAGTTACAAAAATAAAATTGCCAAAGATTCCAATGACAACCACAAGACATTCTATAGCTATGTCAAGAATCTAAATGGCAATGCTCAGATCTGCTCTGAGTTACAACAGAATGGCATTAAATATACTGATCCCAAGGATATTGCCAATATCCTTGCAGATCGATTCAGGGCAAACTTCACCCCCTATCACCCCCTAAAGGGCCCATCTCAATACAGAAAGATTGCCAAATTCCGGTAATAATGGCCACACAGGTAAAAAACACACTCTCCAAATCTAAGAATACAGCATCCATGGGACCAGACAAGATCCCAGGCTGTGTACTACATGAACTACAAAATGAAATGGCACCTCACCTAAGTGCCATGTTTAATCATAGCCTCACCTCAGGCTTTGTACCCACCTAGTGGCACACAGCTACAGTTATCCCACTCCACAAGGGGGGATTCACCCTGGATCCTGGGAACTACTGCCCCATCAGTCTGACGAGCCTGATCTGCAAGGCCATGGAACGTATTATCATAGAACTTATAAACAAAGACATTGGCAACCTTCAAACAGTGGACCCCACACAGTTTGGGTTTGTGAAGGAACAATCTTGTCTCCTGAACCTGATTGACTTCTTTGAATCAGTCTGCAAAGCTGTGGACAAGGGTAAGGTGGTCCACACAGCCTATCTGGACCTTGCCAAGGCCTTTGACACCATCAACCACTCTGGAATCATAGATAAACTTACTAAGCTGGGCATTAATTCCTACATCACTTGATGGGTTGACAATTGACTTACTGACAGAACCCACACTGTAAAAGTAGCTGACTCCAAATCCAGCTCCAGACAAGTGACAAGTGGAGTACCCCAGGGTTTAGTCCTTGGGAACCCTCTTGTTTGGCATCTACTTCTCTGAAGTACAGGCCAACACTAAGGGACTTTGGCTAACAAAGTTCGCAGATGACTGCAAACTGGAAGCCGTTATTGAATCCCCAAATGATGTGAATATTCTACAAAAGGGCCTTACAGAAACAGATTCTTGGTGCCAGAGCCATGGGCTCAAGCTCAATGCCAAGAAATGTATAGTCATCCCATTGGGAAAAAAACATGTACCCATGAATTACCACATAGATGGCAATACATTAAACACCGAAAGTGTGATAACAGACTTAGGGACAAAGTTGGTCAGTGGTCTCACCTTCGATAACCACATCGCCACAACAGTCATCTTTTGTGGCACACCTCATCACTAAGGGCTTTTCATCCAGAAAAAAGGAGGTCATGTCCTACTGTACTCATCCCTCATTAGACCCATTATAGAATACAACTCCCCGTTTGGTATGCACCTCTCAAGACATCTGCAACAACTGGAAAGGCCACAAAAATACCTCACTAAAAGAATTACAGGCCTAAAGCAGATGCCCTATGCTGACCGTCTAAAAAAACTCCACCTATAGTCTGACACATATCCTCTACTCAGAGGCGATCTCTGCTTAACATACAAGGCCATGTCAAACCCAGAGCTGTTGGACATGCTACACTTAAAGAAATCCCAGTCCCCTCAGAGACACACACTCTAAGGATCTAAATCTTGTCATCACAATGAACAAAACATGCTGGAGGGATAGGTTCCTGACCCAGAGACAACCCAGACTCTGGAATAGACTTCCCATACATGTCAAGCAGAGCGCCTCTTTGACCCTCTTCAAAAGGAACATTGATGACTGGATGGGAGATAGGAAATTCACCCCAGGAATCACGTCAGTCGCCCTGCTAGACAGGGGTCCAGGGAAGTAAATACTGTGGGAAGAAATAGCCAGGGAATAGTTATGGCTAGGCTTGTATGGGCCAATAGCCTAGTACCAACCTATGAACCAATGAACCTAACATTTTATGAGCAAGGAGGAGCTGGGTGAACTTGAGGCAGTTAGGTAACTCAAGCCAGTTTTAATATCTGAGAGCAGAGCAGTGCAGTGGTGGGAGATGTATGACTGACTGGATGCAAATCTAGCTACTTTGTTATAGCAAAGCTCCAGTTTTGATCTTAAGGAAATTTGAATGTTGGTGAAAATGGGTGAGGCATATAGTAGTAAAGGAAGGAGGTATGTATTGACTAGAGAACTCTTAAGAATCGGTCAAGAATTTTTTTGCTCTATAGAGCATGCCCAGTTTTTAGTATGCTATTTTTATGCACTTTTGAATATGAAGATCATCTATTATGACACCAAGTGACTTTGTGTGAGGTACAATTTCAATTTCAGTATTGCTGTGACAGGATATTTTGAAGGTGTCTTTTATGTGTGTTTGGGATCTGGGGAGAAAGAATAGCAGTTTTGTTTTATTTGGATTTAGGAAAAGCTAAATGTTACTGAGCCAGTTATTATTAGAGTTGAAAGCCTACTGAGTGATAAATTGTAACTGGGAAGGACTATTAGATGAGCAAATAACAGCGGAGTTATCTGTATATTGTATAAGTGTAGCTTGTTGGGAGGATGTATAGAGATCATTTATAAATATGTTAAAAAGGAGATGGTCATGTATGGAGCCTTATGGGCACTTGTATTAACTAGGAGAAAAGATAAGTAGAAAGCCATTTAAATGATTGTAGCAGGTTAGATGGGCAGCTAGAGACAAAGTGACTGTTGTACTGGAAAAGCATAAAGGAGACATTTTTGAGAGTCGTTTGGTATGTGAGACTGTACTGAAAGCTTCAGAGAGATCTAAAAAGAGGGAAGAAATGAAATTGCTGTTACTGACTTTAATGATGTGATCCAAAAAGACAACAAGGGTAGTTGTGCTATGATCTGGGGGAAAGCCATGTTGGGTAGAGGTTAATAGATTTTCTTGGAGTAAGTTTTGTAAAAGTTGTTTATAAATGCATTTTTCTAAGATCTTGGACAGAGGGGAGAAGATTGCAGTTAGTCTGAAGTTTGTTATTTCAGTGGAGTTTCCCCCTTTATGAAGAGGAATGATGTAATTTTCTTCCCCAGAGAGATGAGACATATTACTCACAAAAGGATCGACTGATCAAGGTAGAGATTGGGTAGCCAATAGTGGGGGCAGAAATGTTTAGATATTCATATGGGAGATTGTCTGCAGTGGGTGAGTAGGCTTAAGTTTGTGTAATAACTTTTTATTACAGGCAGTAGAGACAGATTTTAAGTTGAAAGTGGCATTGTTAGAGCTTTGAAGTTTGTCAGGGGTGACAAGAGTCTGCAGGGAGTTTTGGGTGAGGGTGGCTATGGTGGCTATAAAGTGAGAGCTAAATTTAGAAGCAGTTTCTAAGGGTGAAATGTCTGGATAAGGATTAGGGTACTAGGAGTTCCAGGGCATAATATTTTCTTGATAGTAAAGCCAAATGTTGGGGGGGGGGGGTTGTGGTTTTGGTTATCCTGTGAGTTGAAGTAATAATATTTCTAATCAGTGATAACTTGTTTTTCTGTTGTTTCAAAGTTGTTTGTAGGTCTGTAGGTGTGCTTGAGATTTGTATTTTTGCCAGCTTCTCCAAGCTTTGTCTCTTATACATTAATTGTCTACTAGAAGGGGATAGCCATTGTGATTGGTTAAATGTACTCTCTTTCATCTTATATGACCAAGGCTATTGAGAATGTCAATAAATATTGTATTACATTTTAGAACAGCATTATCCAGTGGTAGGCAATAAAGGATGCACCAATTAATGTTATTAAGGTTGTCATTAAAGGTCTTGGAATTGAAATTTGAGAGGTTATGGCAGTCGTTCTAATGGTGCTATTTCATATGGTGAGATGCTAGCCTCTGAACATAGGTGGGATGGTGATCACTCGGGGAGTCTGGGAGGGTTTTTGGAGAGTCATAAAGGTTTGGATTTAGACGAAGATACAATCCAGAGTAGCCCCAATTTTATTAGTTTTGTTGAACTGAGTATGGGAAGTTATGAGTTGTTTGAAACCATATAGATTGATACTATTGTAAGAGTAGTCTGATGTGAAGGTTTGTCAGTTAATATTGACATCACTAAGAATTTATTATTTCACGAGAAATGGAACTAGACCCAGTGCAGGATGTCTTCCGGAATAAGAGGAATATATATATATATATATATATATATATATATATATATATATATCTAGGGCAATTTAATTTATAGTGAGAGACAAGGATGTTAGCAGAGAGGAATTTAGGTAGAGAAATAGAAGAAGGAGAGACAGAGATATGGTTAGAAAATATGATTGCTACGCCACCACCTTTTTTATACCTTTTTTATTTAATCTGTGAGAACAGATGCTAGTATTACCAGGTGGGAGAATTTCAGAGTCTTTTATATCTGGTTTGCAGCAAGTTTCTGTAAGAATAATAATGTGTGTGGAGTAATGAGTGATCCAGGAATGAAGTATAGAGACTTTGTTTACGATACTTTCAATATTTATGGATATGATTTTCAAATTTTTATTAGATATCATTATAGTAGAACAAGGAGTGGGTGGAGAATAGAGACAGCCAGGAACTACGATGTGTGGACATCTCTGCATTATATGATCTTTTTACAGTATGCAAGAATTACTGAGGGTTTAGGTATGTTAGTATCAAATTTAAATTTCACATTATATGGGTTGAGAGAAGGGTTATGAATTTTATATCTAAAACGATATGGGGGAAAAACAAATAAGCTAGAAGCAATAGTGATAGTGAATGGTTGGTAAGTGACATAGGCAGTGTGAGTAAGGGATGGGGGATTGAGAAATAGGTGAGATAGGTATCATATAGTATGTAAAGTATGACAGGAGGAGATGTGTGGATAGAAAGATGAGGGGCATATTTTGTGTGTATTAGAAACAAGAGTCGTGAAGACAATGCTGGAGAATAGATATGACTATATAATTACATTATAGAAGGAAATAAGAATTAAAAAAAGAATTAGGTAAGAATTTGAATAGGTATGGAGAATATGGGATGCTAAGAATATGAAGCAGACAGAAGGCTGAAAGGAGAAGAAAGAGGTCAGCTGTAGAGGTATAACATATAAAGGAGAAAAAGTTCTAAAAAGCTGAAGTGTAAGAGGAGGCAATAGTGGGTGTAAACAATGAGATGGAGGCTGAGGTGTGCTGTGGAAGAGAGATATAACTAGATACGTGGAGCTTCAAGGGTGGAGATATAGTGTTAGTGACAGATGAGGGGTAGCAGAATGATAGGTTACTTGGATAGGAAGAAGAGTTATGCACAGGAAGAGAAGGGTTTTGTGTAGGTATAAAACTAGGGATAGTGGGTGGGTGTGGGATTTCAGGGTATTGTAGGGAAGCAGAGTGAGCCCAAGTGAAGTAAGGGTGAATGGAGAGGGCTGCACCAGCTGAAATGGCAAAAACAGCATAGAAGGGGAGAAAAAATAACTATCTGTAGACTTAGAGGTGAGCAAGGTAAGAAGTCCTATGTGGCAGAAACAGTAAAAATGTAATGTCACTAGAAAAGCTGTTAGAAGAAAGAGCAAGGTAACAAATAATAGCAGAAGACATTGTCCATGCTGGTGTGAATGACCTGAGACATACCTCCCTGGACTACATGAAAAGAGACATAGAAGAGCTCTCTGACTATGTAGCCCAGGCTGGTATGACCCTGACCTTGAGTAGCATATTGCCCTCACCAGGAATGATGCCACAGTATAAAGACAAAGTGATCAGATTCAACAATTGGCTAAAGTATTGGTGTCATTCAAAGGGGATCCAGTGTCTGTCAGCCTGGGATGACATGCTCGACAAGCCACGTTGCTTCGATAGGGACGGCTTGCACCTGTCACCCTTAGGCTTTCGTGTACTGGCCAAGGCTCTTACCACCCCCATAGTGCCTTTTTTAGGCAAGGCTCAAAGGACAAACCCACCTCCATAGACAACCCAAGGATAAAAAAACTAAAGGTAATGCTACTCAATGCCAGAAGTCTAAAACTCAAGATGCACGCACTCGAGGCTCTCCTCAGCATGGAGAAAATCGATGTCTGTGCAGTAACAGAAACCTGGCTCAAGGCTTCTGAGAGCACCCCAGCACTGTCAGGTTATAACTCATACCATGCGTTTCAGCCCCAAAACTCGGACCAAAGCACAAAAGGAGGGGGAGTATATATATTCATCAAAGATACCTACACCTCCAGGTTGGTGGCACTGCAAGAAGCATCGGAAACCATCCATGTGCAACTAACAGCGGGCAAAACTGCCTTTCAGTTTGTAGCCTGCTACAGAACACCCTCCCTATTACAGGAACCCCACTTGGCATTCCTGAGAATACTGGAGAATATGAAGGTCTCTCCAAACACTATGTTATTGGGTGACTTCAACTACCCAAACATTGACTGGGAAAACTACTCAAGCCCAAACACCCTCGCCCAATGGTTCCTTGAATTTATAAACTCTAACGCAATGGAACAACTGGTTACCAATCCCACAAGAGGGAACAACATACTGGACCTGGTCATCACCAACATGAGGACTCTATGATCTACACCGGAGGTAAACCCCTCATTGGTAAGATCAGACCATAAACAAATTTCCCTGGGCATCCATATCCCGTCCCCACCCCCAGCCAAGGAAATCACTGTAAAGAATTTCTCAGAAGCCAACCTTGCACTTCTCAAGACTGAGATGGAGTCCTTCAAAGCCCCTGGGCCAGAGGATAATACAGCCCAATCCACAGAATCCTTTACAAATGCATTCTATGAGCACCTGCAGGAATGCATGGATTGTGCTATCCCAAATAAAACCAAGACTCACTCCTCCAAAAACAGGAGACCGGTCTGGTGGACCCCAGCCACAAATAAGCTATACAACAGAAGGAGGAAGCTACTACATGACAGAGCAAAATCCCAAAAAGGGAAGGCATCTCTGATCAGTATTAGCAAGAAACTTCATTCTCTCATAAAATCATCAAAGGCCAGTTTCGAAAGAAAAGTTGCCCTAGACACTAAAGATAATCACAAGGCCTTCTTTAGCTATGTCAGGAACATGGGCGGAAACTCTCAGATATGCTCTGAATTTTTGCATAATGGTACAAAATATACTGAACCTACAGACATAGCCAACATCCTGGCAGACACATTCAGCGCAAACTTCTCCCCCCCCTTCCCCCCCAAAGGAGCAAATGCCTATCCCAACTGAATGTAACCTCCCTGACATCACAGATGCACAGGTGAAAGCTGCCCTCTTCAAAGTAAAAAACACAGCATCTATGGGACCAGACGGTGTCCCAGGCTGTGTCTTACACAAGCTCCAAGAAGAACTGAACCCTCACATTAAGTCACTGTTCAAACTTAGTCTTACTACAGGATATTTACCAAAAGAATGGCATACAGCTACAGTGGTCCCACTCTACAAAGGTGGTACCACAATGGATCCTGGAAACTATCGCCCCATAAGCCTGACTAGTCTGGTCTGTAAAGCTATGGAGTGTATTATCATGGAACTCATAAACAAAGACATTGAGAACCACCAGACACTGGACCCTACCCAATTCGGCTTTGTTAAGGGCAGATCTTGCCTCTTAAACCTAGTTGATTTCTTTAAAACAGTTACCAAAGCCATAGATGAGGGCAAGGTAGTCCACACAGCCTACCTGTACCTCGCAAAAGCCTTCGACACAATACCCCACTCGGGCATCATAAATAAGCTTACCAGCTTAAATATCAACCCCTATATCACAAGATGGGTTGCAAACTGGCTCAGAGATAGAATCCACATGGTCAGAATCGCAGGTGCCATGTCCAAATCCAAACTAGTTACAAGTGGCATCCCACATGGCTCAGTTCTGGGACTTCTCTTGTTCGGTATATACTTCTCTGAGGATCAGGCTAACACGGGGGAATTATGGCTGACAAAGTTCGCAGATGACTGCAAACTGGGGGCCATAATCGAATCTCCAGCTGACACAAGCATCCTCCAAAAGGGTCTCACAGAGATGGATGCTTGGTGCCAGAGCAACGGCCTCAAGCTAAATGCTAAAAAGTGCATAATTATCCCCTTTGGGAAAAACAAGGTGCCCACAAATTACCACATAGGTGGTAGTCCATTAAGTACGGAAGAAGTAATTAGAGATTTGGGGACAAACGTAGATATTAATCTCTCCTTTGATAATCACGATGCCAAAGTGGTTAGAAAGACCTTCTATATAGCCCACCTTATCATGAAAGGGTTCGCATCTAGATCAAGAGAGGTCATTGTGCCCCTCTACTCGTCACTCATCAGGCCCATAATTGAGTACAATGCCCCTTTTGGGATGTACCTTACCAGACACCTGCAGCAACTGGAAAGACCCCAAAAGTACCTCACCAAGAGGATCATGGGCTACAAACAGATGTCCTATGCAGCTCGACTAAAGAAACTCCAGCTCTACTCAGTTGCTTACCGCCTACTCAGAGGCGATCTATGCCTGACATACAAAGCCATGTCAAACCCAGAATTAATGGACATGCTCCACCTCAAAAAATCCAAGTCCCTTAGAGCTGCACACTCCAGGGACCTAAACCTCAGCACAAAAATAAATAGGACATGCTGGAGGGACAGATTCATTTCCCAGAGGCTCCCCTCACTCTGGAATAGAATCCCAATTCATATTAGACATAGCCCCTCGCTGACCCTCTTCAAGCGAAATCTGGACGTGTGGATGGGAGATCACAAATTCACCCCTGGGATCTCTTCTCTGTCCCTGCTAGACAGAGGCACAGTAAACTAATCTTAAAAGGGTACCTTCTGTGACCTACTTTAAAGAGGCATATTAGGCTAATCTAATAGGGAGGCGGAAGCCAAATACACTCTGGCTAGGCTTATAAATAACCTAGGGCAGATAGCCTAGTATCTACCTATGAACCTATAAGAAGTTACAATGTTACAGAGTCCTAGCAATTCTAGCGGCATTAGCAGAAAGAGTTCCAAAGCATGGAGTTAACCAGGTACAGCTGTAGTTAGTACAAAAGTCTACCTAGAGAGATACTAAGTGCTGCATTTTATTACATTTGTTATGTTTCAGTAAGGGAAAGGTCACTATTTATATGCTGGAAACAGTGAATTCATTGGAAGTTATAGGAGAAGACAGTCAGATTTATACTGCAGGAAAGAACATATAAGGTTAAGTAAGGTAGGTAATGTGGGGGAGAACTTTTGCAGTGGGTATATATAGCATAGAATAGACAAGGAGGATGGAAGCTCACGAAAAGGCCATGTCTTCCTGTATAAAGAAAATCACCAGGGAACTTGTTAGTTCTAGTAGGAGTGTATGTTCTCTACAGAGGACCCTGCTCTATTTATTACAGTGGAACAGGAATGCATTGTTAGACATGACAGTAAATAACATGCATTATTAATATGCCTCTCTCTCTCTCTTGTGGCCTTATTAGGGTCCTTATTAGAGGAAACCTCAGGTCTTGGATGTTGTTTGCTGGACTATGATGGTTTGATTGACATCAGTTCACTGCAATAACTGAGGGATATAGTCAAATTAAGACAGAGATGGTTTGGCCAAAAATAAAAATAAACAGAAAAAAAAAATACAAATTAGATAAAGGCAAGAGTGATATGTAAATAAAACTAAGTTACAGTTGATGTACAGTTAGTTGAGGAACAAAGGGTAAAAAGGCATTAACAGAATGTGTTAGGTGACTCAAATCTCTGAAATACCATCTGCAAGACTTAAAGCACAACTGCCAGAAAGTAAACTCAGAGGTCGTTTGGCATTAGAAACTCACAAAGTGGTTAATTCTTTTCAACTCATTTAACATTTCCTTATTGTTATGAATACATTAATGATTATTAAAAAAAAAGAAGAATAACTGTCTACTTGCAAGTCCAAGAGTAGTTTACATAAACTGTTATATGCAAATGTGGCAGGTCAAGCATCTGCCTTAAATATTACTGATGCCTACCCAACACTCCTAACAGAGCTTAATATCTTCTTCTGAAAAAGCTTAAGTTATGATGGTTATCAGGTAGAAAGAATATCAGTGAAATTGCCACATAATCAGTTAGAGAATGACTATATATGAAATATAACAGTAGAACCATCCAGTCCTTCTTTGTAGAAATAAAAGATATAGTTACATGTGACAATGTGAGGTATTGCCATCTGTGCTAGGTAGAGTGGAGCAGTGCATGTGTGGCATATGCTGGCATAGTTAGCTGGGGTTTTGTAGGTGATTTTGTGTCATTTGACTATCACACTGACTTGTACAGATGCAGGTGTTAAAATCTATTAACAGTGTTATTATAATTGATTAAATGTACATGTTTAACTTATTACAGCCAAGTGCACAGCCAGGCATTTCTGCAGTTACCTCCTAGTGTGCCTCAAGGTGTCAAATATTGCTTGCTCATATCTGCAGTAATGATTCTAAATGGTATCAGAGTATAAGAATATTTTATCTTGAAGAATACATGATGGCAAGTACAATTGTATTGATATTTGACCTCTGTCAATGAGAGTTTGTTAGAACTGTAAGGTGTTAACTTCATGTTTTATAGGCTCAAGCCCCTCCCCCGGGCATTAAAGGTACGCACTCTCAAATGAACTGTACTGGAGAGAATGAGTTAAACAAAGAATTCTAGGAGGGAAGGGTTGAAGTTTTTGAAACTGTTCTATAATTTTCAAATACTGCAACAGATTTTAGCAAAGCTATGTTTGTGTGTTGTACCAGAATCAGGTGATAAAATGTGATGTTATTCTATACCCAACACTGAGAGGATGGAACTCTCACAGCAGTTTGTTTTGTTTTCTTTGGAACCAGATATAAATATTTAGGACAGTTACCACAGTCAGTTAGTTGAGTTAGGTCAGTTAAGCGTTTGTTTGAAGATCATCACCTTGCCTTGTGGAAGTAAGCATCTCAGCATCCTATCTTGCCTTGCTGTATTAATTAAGTTAGCTAGTAAACAGTTATTCTTTAGACAGTCAGGAAATACAATGAGATTAGCTAAGTATTGTTTTTCTGCATCTGTGCAAATCTGTCTGTGTTATTTTTATTTCTCCTCTGATTGAAACTCTGATGTTTATTGTACGTAGATATTTAGCATCCTCATGTTTTATATTTTATTATTTATTATTAAATATTCTATAACTGTCATTGTAGCTGGTCTTTTAAACATTACTTTCAATATCTTGAGAGTGCTTAGCTTATTTTAGTGATGCCTTGATTACTCCAAAAAACCTGCTTTAGTTACACTCTACCATTTAAATTAGTTTTGATTTTACTCAGTATAATTATATACCCTTGTAAGAGCCTTAGAGTAGTTGACTGGTGGCAGAGTGGTTAACTTATAGTCTGGGCAGAGGGGACACAGCTACTAAATTTGTGCCAGCCTTTCCCAAGAATCATTATATATGTGTGTGTGTGTGTGTGTGTGTGTGTGTGTGTGTGTGTGTGTGTGTGTGTGTGTGTGTGTGTGTGTGTGTGTGTTTGAAAATCAAATACCCAGGTGTGGGTGTGTCAGCTACTTGGATGCAGTGCTACAAAGTGAGTCTTGAATGGGATCTGGAAGAGACAGTGAGTCCAGTCCCATGTCTTGAGTGTGTTCCCTGTGTGCTCTTGGGGGAATTGTGTTTGATGTAGAGAGCTGCATTTGAAAATACTGTGTAAATCCATTCCTGTTTTTAGTGACTGTCTCTCACCAACGTCATTGGTGAGGATTGAGGTTACTTGATTACTGGCCTGGGGTAGAGAGGCTGTCACATCACATGCCAGAATATTCAGATAACAGACATATCAAAGTTGGCAGGAATGTAGACCAGTTATACCTGTATATTTAGTACAAGCTTATCAATTAGATTAACAAGAAATATCAGCTTAACAACATGAAGATACCAAAGTATTTTATGTATCTAGTGTGCCCTTATAGGTTAAGTAACAGTGCATGCCTGCTACACTCAAGGACCCCTCAAAATGCTCAAATTCTGGAGCATTGCAACAGCGTTAGCACTAACACAGTATCTGTAATAGCATAAGCCTTCAAATTAAAAATATAACACTAGCCATCATATAACTGCATGAGCTACATCAAAAGGAGAGTACTAGATGAATGCAAATGAGAATGTCATAATACATCAACGGTACAGAAGAAAAAATTTAAAAAAAAAACACTACACAAAGGGAGTAGAGAAATGGCAGGGACTTAAAAACTTTCTGCATAGAAACACAGGAAAATGAGCACTAAAGGAAGACGATTATATTATCACATGGAGGGTAAGAGAGAGGAAGTGTAGGATGCTGGGAAAAGTGTTCAGACCAGGAAGTACACAGGGCTAACTACATAGACCAGCTGATATGGGAAAGAAGTATGGAAGTGGAGAAAAAAAAAAGAGTAAAAATGTAATATCACTAGAAAAGCTGTTAGGAGTGTGAAGACTGCCAGCCTAGCCATATAGAATTGTATAGATAATTCTATCATTTGTAAATATGAATGTTGAAATACAAACTTTGTTTTCTTAAATGAAAGTATATGCTGTGAAATGTTGAACTTAAAACAATGTGGCAACATTGCCATCTGTTGTAAAGAAAGCTAAGTCAAACATTTCTAGTCTGTCCTTTGAAATTAAAATTACTTCATGCTGTCATTTGAAGTTAAAGATCTGAAGTAATTCTGTCTGGGCTAGCACATTCTTTCTATTGTTTTAACCAAGAGTTAGATTGCTAGATTTAAACATGCAAATGTATTTGTATTGCCCTGGTTTCTGCCTAAGTGTAAAATAATGTAGATGCAGTTTCTGTTGGCCTGGGAACACCAGGAAAGTGAAAGAATTATGTAATGTTTATCAGAACTGCAATTTCAATTTAAACAGAGAGAATTAGAAGGCATTAAGCATTTCTGTCTTGACCATCTAACTCACAGCACTGCCTGTTGTCTTATGCAAGTTATCTTAGACTTGTGTTTTCTTTTAGAGATAGCTAGAAACTAGAAAGATTAGACTAAGTGTTTTCTGTGATGTTAAAACTTTACTGCTGTGTTATTTTAAGTATCTATGTGTGATCTCTGAACTCGTGACTAACACTGCTTAGTAGAAAGTATTGTCTTGTGGTTTTAATTATTTATTATTAAATATTTTAAAACCTTTTAACTATGTCTGGTTTGTGTAGAGATAAGTTAAGCTCTAGAGTACATTGCTTATTTATAGAGTTTACTGTCCATGTCACCCCAAATAAGCCTTGACTGATTAGTCACACTTACCAATTGGATAATAATATTGCACAGAAATAATTGGACACCCTTTTAAGGGCCTTTGGGTAGCTGATAATATTAGCTGGGTAGTGGCAAGTGATTACTACCGTATTGTCTGGTTAAAAGGGGGCACAGCTGGAGTACCTGTGCCAGCCTTCCAGGGACATGAAGCACTGGTTGGACAGAGAGGGTGCTGGACATTTTAGCTTGCCCAGCTAGGCTGAGATCTGGACCCTATAGCTGTGCCAGTGGGGTGTCTTATTGGGGACCTGGAGAGCAAGGGAGTGACCAGCCCCGGACTGACTGTGATCTCTGTGTGCTCTTACGGGAAATTTCACTTTACTGTGTGTATTTGTTATCCTTTCCTTACATATGAGATGCCTTCTCTGGTGTTAGTGGTGAGGATTGAGGCTCCTTGATTGCTGGGCCAGGGCACTGGTGTCACAAGGAGAAAGAGCAAAGTAACTAATACTAGAAGGTGCAATGTTACAGAGTAATTATATGGGGGTTAACAGAAAGAGTTTCAAAGCAGGGAGTTAACCAGGTGCAGGTGTACTTAATAGAAAAGCCTGCCTAAAGAGATACTAAGTACTGTAGTTTATTATTTTTGTTATATTTCAGTAAGGGAAAGGTCATTGTTTACGTGTTACAGACAGTAAATGCACTGGAAGTTAAAGGGGAAGACAGACAGACAGATTTATATTGCAGAAAAGAACAAGTAAGGGAAAGTATGGTAAGGCAGGTAAAGTGGGGGAGGATTTTGTACTGGATATATATCATAGAATAGACAAGAAGGATGGGAGCTCATGAGAAGGCCATGTCTTCCAGTATAAAGAAAATTACCAAGCAACCTGTTAGCTTTAGTAGGTGTATGTTCTATACAGAAGACCTTACGCTATTTATTACTAAGGAATAGGACAGCTAAGTTAGATTTGGCACTAAATATACATTACTAATATGCCTATCTCTCGTCATCCTTATTAGAGTCCTTATTAGGGTAAACATCAGTTTTGGATGTTGTTTGCTGGACAATGATGTTTTGATTGATGACTGTTCAGTGTAATAATTGAGTGGAAGTGATACTCAAAGTAAGACAGAAAGGATTTGGATTATTAATATGCCTCTCTCTCTCGTGGTCCTTATTAAGGTCCTTATCAGGGTAAGCCTCAGTCTTGGATGTTGTTTGCTGGACAATGATGGTTTGACTCATGCCAGTTCATTGTAGTATTTGAGGGAAAGAGATAGTCAAAGTAAGACAGAGAGAGTTTCGTGTATAGAAGCACTGGAAGACTGGTAGTAGGTCAAGTCTGGTAAGAACAACACATAGTAAGACATCTGTTCCACAGCTCTGAGCAGCCCTAACAAAGGAAGTGCAAAAGTGTACAAGTCCATCAACATAAAGAGCAAAGAAAACAGCTAAATAGCAAATCAATTACAACCTATTTTTTCTGGGAGCAGAGAATTTACCCAAGAGTCCTGTTACATTTTGTCACAGAGCAAATTCTTAGTCCTCGAAGAGGAAGGCTATCCAGAACAGAACAACAGTTAAACAAAAAGCAGCCATTAACTTCTTGTTATTTAAAATAAATTATTGGAATTTTTACTTTCTTGCTTGTAAAGGGATTTGGTAGCAACTCACGTTCAGTAAGCAGAATAAACAGCAGAAATCGTGTTGTTCTGATCTGAGCAGTCATCTAAATAGAACAATAATCCCTCATCAATTTATACCACACAGAAAAAAATTGCCAAATGCCCAATCACGGTCAGATTGATCAAAACTGTAACCATAACTTCTGATTCATTATTTGTAAAAGAATTAGAAGTAGGTCAAATCTTGGTAAGGAGAACACACTGCAGGAGACGTGTTGCACAGCACTCCTTCTGTGAGTGCTGCTGTGTCCTATAAATGCATTTCAGCAAATGTCTGAATGACTTAAGAGATGCAGCTTTGATTTGTCCATGACAGGCACTTTTACACCTTCAGAAAGAAATCAGCCACAACGTAAGAAAGGAAATATAGCAGTGTCTGACCGTGAAACAGAAAGCCTTCCAAAGTGTAGATACTACTGTCAAACATTTAAAAATGCTGAGTGAGTTCTAGAATGACTACAAGCACTTTTATTAACTTACAATTTCAATTTCTTATTGACAAGGAGTACATGCAACATAAAAGTCACAAAAAGCTCACTTGTAAAATTGTCAGGAAAAGCAAAAGTGATAATTGCAGTCAGCTTTCACACAGAATTAATTTTGCTGTACATAACAAGGTGATACAGTCTCATATGCCCTCTTTTGGTCAAATGACAGAACAGCAAATGCATAAAACAATCACAAGAAAAAAAAAAAAGAACAAGCCTGCAGGCTATACTTTCCACACATATGCCATAAATTCTGACCAAAGTCCATTTAGTAAAAAAACAGGCACCTCTTGACCCAAACACTGAGGAAGCAGTTATAAAAAAATTGATTTATGTGAGACAGGCAACTGTTTTCAAAAATATGTATTTTACTAGTGTGTAAAACAGTTTGAAGCAATTTTTCGGCTTTTCAAACACAAAAGCTATCTAAGCTTTTCTTTTTAAATCTTGCGGAGTTTAGACTTTAAAAAATCATCAAGGCTAACCCACAAATTTCTGGGGAAGAAAGTTGAGGGAAAACTACATCTTTGTGATACATTACTAGCCGCTGTACAGAACAAGGAGATGCATTCTCAGATGTCGTCTTTTGGCCAAATACCATAATATGGTGGTACACACACACACACACACACGCACACACACACACACACACACACACACACACACACACACACACACACACACACACACACACACACACACACACACACACACATTGAAATGAAACACACATATTACATTATAAATGACAACAAAGGGGAAAAGAATATAAGAAAAGAAAAGAAAAAAACATATCAGACAGAGTTTGTACCCCATTCATATTCCAATACTAATATGCCTATCTCTCGTCATCCTTATTAGAGTCCTTATTAGGGTAAACATCAGTTTTGGATGTTGTTTGCTGGACAATGATGTTTTGATTGATGACTGTTCAGTGTAATAATTGAGTGGAAGTGATACTCAAAGTAAGACAGAAAGGATTTGGATTATTAATATGCCTCTCTCTCGTGTTCCTTATTAAGGTCCTTATCAGGGTAAGCCTCAGTCTTGGATGTTGTTTGCTGGACAATGATGGTTTGACTCATACCAGTTCATTGTAGTATTTGAGGGAAAGAGATAGTCAAAGTAAGACAGAGAGAGTTTTGTGTATAGAAACACTGGAAGACTGGTAGTAGGTCAAGTCTGGTAAGAACAACACATAGTAAGACATCTGTTCCACAGCTCTGAGCAGCCCTAACAAAGGAAGTGCAAAAGTGTACAAGTCCATCAACATAAACAGCAAAGAAAACAGCTAAATAGCAAATCAATTACAACCTATTTTTCTGGGAGCAGAGAATTTAACCAAGAGTCCTGTTACATTTTGTCACAGAGCAAATTCTTAGTCCTCGAAGAGGAAGGCTATCCAGAAGAGAACAACAGTTAAACAAAAAGCAGCCATTAACTTCTTGTTATTTAAAATAAATTATTGGAATTTTTACTTTCTTGCTTGTAAAGGGATTGGTAGCAACTCACGTTCAGTAAGCAGAATAAACAGCAGAAATCGTGTTGTTCTGATCTGAGCAGTCATCTAAATAGAACAATAATCCCTCATCAATTTATACAACATAGAAAAAAATTGCCAAATGCCCAATCACGGTCAGATTGATCAAAACTGTAACCATAACTTCTGATTCATTATTTGCAAAAGAATTAGAAGTAGGTCAAATCTTGGTAAGGATAACACACTGCAGGAGACGTGTTGCACAGCTCTCCTTCTGTGTGTTCTGCTGTGTCCTATAAATGCATTTCAGCAAATGTCTGAATGACTTAAGAGATGCAGCTTTGATTTGTCCATGACAGGCACTTTTACACCTTCAGAAAGAAATCAGCCACAACGTAAGAAAGGAAATATAGCAGTGTCTGACAGTGAAACAGAAAGCCTTCCAAAGTGTAGATACTACTGTCAAACATTTAAAAATGCTGAGTGAGTTCTAGAATGACTACAAGCACTTTTATTAACTTACAATTTCAATTTCTTATTGACAAGGAGTACATGCAACATAAAAGTCACAAAAAGCTCACTTGTAAAATTGTCAGGAAAAGCAAAAGTGATAATTGCAGTCAGCTTTCACACAGAATTAATTTTGCTGTACATAACAAGGTGATACAGTCTCATATGCCCTCTTTTGGTCAAATGACAGAACAGCAAATGCATAAAACAATCACAAGAAAAAAAAAAAGAACAAGCCTGCAGGCTATACTTTCCACACATATGCCATAAATTCTGACCAAAGTCCATTTAGTAAAAAAACAGGCACCTCTTGACCCAAACACTGAGGAAGCAGTTATAAAAAAATTGATTTATGTGAGACAGGCAACTGTTTTCAAAAATATGTATTTTACTAGTGTGTAAAACAGTTTGAAGCAATTTTTCGGCTTTTCAAACACAAAAGCTATCTAAGCTTTTCTTTTTAAATCTTGCGGAGTTTAGACTTTAAAAAATCATCAAGGCTAACCCACAAATTTCTGAGGAAGAAAGTTGAGGGAAAACTACATCTTTGTGATACATTACTAGCCGCTGTACAGAACAAGGAGATGCATTCTCAGATGTTGTCTTTTGGCCAAATACCATAATATGGTGGTACACACACACACACACACACACACACACACACACACACACACACACACACACACACACACACACACACACACACACACACACACACACACACACACACACACACACACACACACACACACACACACACATATTGAAATGAAACACACATATTACATTATAAATGACAACAAAGGGGAAAAGAATATAAGAAAAGAAAAGAAAAAACATATCAGACAAAGTTTGTACCCCATTCATATTCCAATACTAATATGCCTATCTCTCGTCATCCTTATTAGAGTCCTTATTAGGGTAAGCATCAGTTTTGGATGTTGTTTGCTGGACAATGATGTTTTGATTGATGACTGTTCAGTGTAATAATTGAGTGGAAGTGATACTCAAAGTAAGACAGAAAGGATTTGGATTATTAATATGCCCCTCTCTCGTGTTCCTTATTAAGGTCCTTATCAGGGTAAGCCTCAGTCTTGGATGTTGTTTGCTGGACAATGATGGTTTGACTCATACCAGTTCATTGTAGTATTTGAGGGAAAGAGATAGTCAAAGTAAGACAGAGAGAGTTTCGTGTATAGAAGCACTGGAAGACTGGTAGTAGGTCAAGTCTGGTAAGAACAACACATAGTAAGACATCTGTTCCACAGCTCTGAGCAGCCCTAACAAAGGAAGTGCAAAAGTGTACAAGTCCATCAACATAAACAGCAAAGAAAACAGCTAAATAGCAAATCAATTACAACCTATTTTTTCTGGGAGCAGAGAATTTACCCAAGAGTCCTGTTACATTTTGTCACAGAGCAAATTCTTAGTCCTCGAAGAGGAAGGCTATCCAGAAGAGAACAACAGTTAAACAAAAAGCAGCCATTAACTTCTTGTTATTTAAAATAAATTATTGGAATTTTTACTTTCTTGCTTGTAAAGGGATTTGGTAGCAACTCACGTTCAGTAAGCAGAATAAACAGCAGAAATCGTGTTGTTCTGATCTGAGCAGTCATCTAAATAGAACAATAATCCCTCATCAATTTATACCACACAGAAAAAAATTGCCAAATGCCCAATCACGGTCAGATTGATCAAAACTGTAACCATAACTTCTGATTCATTATTTGTAAAAGAATTAGAAGTAGGTCAAATCTTGGTAAGGAGAACACACTGCAGGAGACGTGTTGCACAGCTCTCCTTCTGTGAGTGCTGCTGTGTCCTATAAATGCATTTCAGCAAATGTCTGAATGACTTAAGAGATGCAGCTTTGATTTGTCCATGACAGGCACTTTTACACCTTCAGAAAGAAATCAGCCACAACGTAAGAAAGGAAATATAGCAGTGTCTGACCGTGAAACAGAAAGCCTTCCAAAGTGTAGATACTACTGTCAAACATTTAAAAATGCTGAGTGAGTTCTAGAATGACTACAAGCACTTTTATTAACTTACAATTTCAATTTCTTATTGACAAGGAGTACATGCAACATAAAAGTCACAAAAAGCTCACTTGTAAAATTGTCAGGAAAAGCAAAAGTGATAATTGCAGTCAGCTTTCACACAGAATTAATTTTGCTGTACATAACAAGGTGATACAGTCTCATATGCCCTCTTTTGGTCAAATGACAGAACAGCAAATGCATAAAACAATCACAAGAAAAAAAAAAAAAGAACAAGCCTGCAGGCTATACTTTCCACACATATGCCATAAATTCTGACCAAAGTCCATTTAGTAAAAAAACAGGCACCTCTTGACCCAAACACTGAAGAAGCAGTTATAAAAAAATTGATTTATGTGAGACAGGCAACTGTTTTCAAAAATATGTATTTTACTAGTGTGTAAAACAGTTTGAAGCAATTTTTTGGCTTTTCAAACACAAAAGCTATCTAAGCTTTTCTTTTTAAATGTTGCGGAGTTTAGACTTTAAAAAATCATCAAGGCTAACCCACAAATTTCTGAGGAAGAAAGTTGAGGGAAAACTACATCTTTGTGATACATTACTAGCCGCTGTACAGAACAAGGAGATGCATTCTCAGATGTCGTCTTTTGGCCAAATACCATAATATGGTTGTACACACACACACACGCACACACACACACACACACACACACACACACACACACACACACACACACACACACACACACACACACACACACACACACATATTGAAATGAAACACACATATTACATTATAAATGACAACAAAGGGGAAAAGAATATAAGAAAAGAAAAGAAAAAACATATCAGACAAAGTTTGTACCCCATTCATATTCCAATAAACACATACACGACACATGCTGTGTGCCTTTTTACATTAGAAATACTACAACTGCAACATGCAGCTGAGAAGGAATTGCAAATTTAGTTTTGTTAATATACTAGCTGGTATGGTCACTGATTTATACGACTCAAGTCAAAATAGAATTTAAATTAAGTAAAAACTTACATAATATTTGTATAGTGATGAGAACAAGCAGGTCAATATTTCACAGTTTTGCAGTCCTTTAGGTAGTACTGCTTTGTTTCTGTAGAATTATGAAATTTAGTTTCAAGTGTTTAGAATAATTATGTTTAGATTTTTGTCTTGCAAAATTTATTTACTGTAGAGTCTATGAGGTTTTTGTAGAATTGCTGCACCTGTTCATTTTATAGATACTACATTATTCATTATTTAAACATGTCTACTAACCTTGACAAGCATAGAGCGCAAGAGAAGAAAGTCCAAACTATGTACCAGCATACTAAAATCTAATATAGGTTCATAGGTTCATAGGTTCATAGGAGGTAATTAGGCTAGAGACCCTACAGCCTTTACAAGCCTAGCCATGTTAATCCTAAGTACCCCGATTTGTTCTTTTTTGGGTAGTTCATAGAACAAATTTAAGAACAGAGCAGGCCTGTGATCAATACCAGCTACCCCTGTCCATGAGTGACATAGGTGCCACCCCAGGGGCGAATTTGCTATATCACATCCAAAGATTTTAGGTTGCGTTTGAATAGGGTCAGTGAGGAGCTCTGTTTTACATGAATAAGGAGTCTATTCCAGAGAAGTGGCAGTCTCTGGGAGACATATCTGTCTCTCCATCACTATCCGTCTGATATAATCAGCCATACTCATGATATGAGCAAAAAGTATACAATCAAGAAGCTGTTATAGCCCTGTTGCATACTCTAGTGTGTTGCAAAATTGTGATTTTTGCTTTGCCAGCACATCTCCTAATTCCAGATTGATTTAGACCTCTTCTAGACCATTGTACACCAAAGAAAGGATTTAATATCTGTATCTCTCTATCTCTCTTTCTCTCTCTCTCTCTAGATAAAAAAAGATATATAGATATAAACCCATTTTGGAATTTTTGGACAATATACCCACTTCTCCAATGTGTTTTATTTATATTTTGATGGATAATTAAATCCCTGGTTTTAATGTGTGGAGATATTTTTATTACAAAGTGAAATTTATTTATTTAACATTTGTTAACTGGGAAAGTCCAACTTGGAACAAAGCCAATTTTCGTCCGAGACCCAGGAAGAAATTTTCCAGATGCATGTCTTTTTAACAAATGCAGGAGATAATGGAGAATTTGTTCCTTAATTGAATGGAATGCAAGACACTAACATTTATTTATTATCTGTTTATTGGGAAAGTCCGACATGGAATAAGCCAATTTTCAGCAGAGTCCCAGGGAGAAATGCTCCAGACACATGTCTTTATGTCACAGAAACCAGAGCACCCAGAAGAAACCCACACAAATACAGGGAGGACATGCAGACTCTGCACAGAAGGCACCCCAGCTGAGAACTGAACTGGAGAACATCTTGCTGTGAGGTGACAACACAAACCGCTGCACCACTGCACTTTCCTTTAGATATCCATGCAGTTGTTTGTATGAGACAGTATAGCAATATGTCTTCTAGCTTGTCTTGGTAGCTAAAGGTCTTTAATCTAGTGATCGTTTTAGTTAGGAACTTCTTTAGCATTTCTAGTTGTGCGATTTCTCTGGATATGTACACAGCAAAGGTAGTACTGTATGTTACACATTGGGTCTAATTAGAGGTGAGTACAGAAAGCTAACAGCATATTTTGACCTAGATGAGTTTTCCATAAATATGAGTTGGGTTATATATTGAAGGATTTTTTTATTACCGAAGCTATATGTTGGCTGAGGTCGAATAAATTCTTGACCAAGTTATCAAAATCTTCAATTACTGTGTCATTTTGGAGCTGGTTATTGGCTGAATTATAAATAGTAGGTAAGATAAAGTAAATAAGATTTGTTTAGCAAATGTGACAATGCTGCACTTTTCTGACTTTACTTTCCCCTTTTCTTTACATGATTGATTCGTAAGAGCTAGATATTACTTTAGAGACTTCATATCAGAAGGTGTTAGAGTAATAACACACAGTTTACAGTCGTCAGCAAATGAAGCCATAGTTGAGTTTACATTTTAAAGACTGGAAAACTATATGCCATACATACTTGGAAAAATATATGCCATAAAGGAGGTGGCCTGTGATCCTGAGCCATACTGAAGTTATATTTATGGTCTCTGAAGTAGAACCTCCCAGCTTAACTATATGAGTTTTATCTTTCAGCCAGTTTCTTTTCTACCTGACCATGTCCTTTAGCTTATTTTCAATAATATCATAAGGGGTGGTGTTGAATACCTTGGCTAGAGTCAGAGTTTTTGAAGACGTTTACAATTGTAAGTAGATATAATCTACCCATTGCAATTTTTTTTTCTTTTCTTATTTGACTTCTAATTTTCCTTTTGTTTATTTATATTTTAACTTTCAGCAGAAGCCCAGAAAAAAAAAGCTGTAACATATTACACAAATCTTAAAGAGTCACTTGGTAATATATATGGTCAGCCATTAAATAATATACATTAATAATTACCAATACGTTTGATAATTTGATTGCATTCATATGAAAGTAGAGACAGCTATTACAGTAAAGAAGAGGTGTATTAGTGGGTTTGTCAGATAGATAATAGGCCATGTGATTATTGCTTAGAAATTCAAAGAAATGGAGGTCAGGGAAGGAACTAGGCAGGCCAGAAAATGTTAATATTGTAGTTAAGAGGTGGAGTGTAAAGTAGTTTCAGAGACAGTTGTATACAGCTTTCATAAGGTTTATATTAGAAATACAGGGGTGAGAGTGATGCAGTGTGACAAAATAATGCATACGGCTGGGAGATGTTAGTAAAACTATTCAGATATAAGTGAAGACTAGTTGTGAGGTATAATATTCTGAGCAAGGAGAAAAGGTTTAATGATATAAAGCTGAAGATAACAGTGGCATTTATCCTGGAGACCCATTGGTTTGATAGGTGATGTTCTAGTTGTTTTCAACGGAGTTTACATTTTGAATGAATTTCACTGGTAATGGCATGTGGTCCCATAGTTCATTTGAATATTAAGAGTTACATGCAGTATTAGATGATTTTGTTACAGTGATCAGTGATTTTTCTCTAAAGTGTACAATTTTATTGTAGTCTTAAGTTGCACATAGCTGCTAAATTTTCTGGCTTATAGAAAAGTCTATGTATCTCAGCTAGCTGAGAAAAAGCTAGGTGATGGGATAGTTCTAACCAGTTTAATGCTCTGAGGGCTAGGCTGAGATAAGTTCTGTTGTTAGAGTTTACTACAAATTTGGCTATTTTATTATAACATTGCCCAAGTTTGGACAATTGTGAGAGTTAAAGTTTAGTGAAGACTGCGGTAACACAGAGGGAAGATGGCAGTAATAAAGTAGAAGTTATACATCTTATGGCTTTGTCAGTGAGGTAGGTTTTTATTCTGTATAATGAACTTGGTTTTTGCTGAGTTTTTAACCATGCCTGAGTGGTTAAACTAATAGTTTGGTGGTCAAACTTCAACTAGTTATCTATGGTGATACCCAGTAATCGTGTATGGTTTACATGTTCTATCTTGCTGCCATTGGCAGGGACAATAGTGGGAAGTGTTTTTTTTTTATATACATATGTTTAGGGGTGAAGAATAGTATTTTGCTTTATTTTGGTTTTACAATCAGTTGTGAACTATTTAGCCAAATTTTAATCAATAAGGATTGTTGTGTAACGTGCTGGAGTTTACAGAGAGATTTGTCGGGGCAGATTAGGGTTGAGTCATTAGTATACTGAACTAGGGTAGCATTTTTTGTAGCACCGTAGAGGTTACTGATAAATATTTTCAAAAGTATGGGACCTTATATAGAGTCTTGTGGGACAACAATACTTAGTGACTAGAAGGTGTAGAAATCAATTCTCCATTTCACCATGTGTACTCTGTTTGAGAGGTAGCTATGGAATCATTGCAGTGAAGAGTAAAGAGCTATGTCAGAGTTTCAGATGAGTTACAGAATCAATAGCTTTTGATACCTCTAAGAAATACTGGATCCGCGGTGGTTCGACTCTCAGCTACAGTGTCTTCTGCGTGGAGACATGCGTGAATGGGCGTACCTTCATTGAAGGTTGTGCATCAGGGCTGGCAACTCGGCATGTAAAAATCAGCTGCCAATTATTAGCGGACAAGAGTTCCGCTGTGGCGACCCCTAACCGGGAAAAGCCGAAAGGCACAACAACAACCTCTAGGAAATACTTGAGACCAGGCTTCCAGGTTTTCTGTGGGTGTTAATGGCACTAACACAATTCAACAAAACAATAATTGTGTTGTAATGAGGACAAAAGCTGTGTTGGTTTGAAAACAGGAGCTCTTTATCTATTAGATAATTAATAAGTTGCTTATGAACACTTTGTTCAAATATTTCTGAAAGGGCCTACAATTTGAAAGATCTATATTGATTTTACCCTTGTGCAGTGGAATGATGAATGCTTTTTTTTTCATAATGAGGGGACTTTATTTTTCAGATATGGGTCAATTTATCAGATTTTAAACTGCATATGCAATAACCTCAGCTGCATTCCAAGATATTCACCAGATAGATGGTCAGGGATGGTTTACGTGCTGAGGGTCCAGTTTTTTTTGATATTTGTGATATTCTTGGTAATAAAGTCAGATATGGTACATTCCATAGCTTTGCAAATTAGGCTAGTTTAGGCTCACAGTTCTGCCATTCCCTGGTCCTGTGGTATGGTTAACTCATGAGGGGGCTTTACAACAGCCAACCCCCCCATTCTTTAGGGCAACTCCTTGTGACTAAGCTTGCTTAAAATACCTCTAGAAGGATTTCCACTAGGCCTTATCTGGCCTGTTTATTAGGCATCTGGGTTTATTTATTTATTTATTTATATCTGGTTTCCAGGGTAGTGCAGTGATCTCAATGGACCATTTGCAGGCACAGCCCAGGTGAATAGAATCACATATGAAATGAACAAAACATATTTACAGACACAAGTATATGATAAAAACATATATATATATATTTACAGATGCAAGAGTCTACTACAACATTTAGTTCAGGAAGCAGTTTACAATGTGAAAACATGGATGGAAAATGGAATCATGTTTAGCAGAGCTTTTTGGATAAGATGTAGCCATAATGAATGACATGGCTTATGCTACAGGGACAGCAGCACATCAGTATATAGAGAGCGGTATGAGGACATTAGAAGACGTAAGTGTGAATAGCTACAGGAAAGGATACCATCGGAAAAGACAGAGGAATTGTGGGAGAGGCATGCAGGGGAACAGGAGTAACAAGGCGAAGAGTGAGGGTGAAGAGAAGAGGGTTGTAGAATGAATATGAGCCAGTAAGTTAGGGGATGACAAGATGAGATAAGGAAGGATAAGACAGGGGTAAAGGGATGTTAGCTGCTGGGTTCATGTAATGTAGCCTGTGTCAGTTCAGCTGCACATTGTTTTGGTGAAGAGCTACTCCTTGAGATGTTCTCTGAACATTGATCTTCAGGTTCATTGATTATACTGGTAGAAATGGGAGTTTTAGCTTTTGAGAGCACAATTATTACATGTTTCCTGAAGATCCTTTGGGGGGAGGGGTTTAAGTGATTCACAGGATTTTGAATTTTGATAACTGTTTCTGGGGTAACATTAGCACTAAACATATTTGCAAGTATAGGTCTTTAAGGTCATAGATGGTAATGCCATTTTTGATTAGTTCAGAACATTGCTAGTTATTATTTTTTAATTTCCTTATGTTGTTCATAGGTTCGTAAGATGTCAATAAGCTATTGACTCGAGGGTCTTTACAAGCCTAGCCATTAAATCCCAATATAATACTACATGAAAGAGGCTCATGGAGGTGGTCTAGGTGCTCTGCTTGAAATGGATTGGAAGCCTATTCCAGAGGAGTGGCAGTCTCTGAAAGATGCACCTGTCTCTTCAGCAGGTCCTGTTTATGTCACAGGCTAGATTGAGGTCCCTGGAATGGGTGACTCTAGTACCATTTGGCTTACGGATGTACAATATTTCCATTAGATTTGGGTCAGAGATAGCCCTGTAAACCAGACATATGTTGCCTCTGAGTGGTCTATCATCTACTGAGTGCAGTGCAAGCAATTTCAGTCTATCTGTATAAGACATGCTGGAGACCCTGAAATTTCCTATTTAGAAAGCTCTGAGGTCTCTCAAGTTGCTGCAGGTGTCTGGTACAGCACATACCAAAGGGAGCATTATTTTCAATAATAGGCCTAATGAGAGATAAGTGCAGAAGAGTTATAGGTTCATAGGTTCATAGGTTCATACTAGGCTATCTGCCCGAGGGCATTTACAAGCCTAGCCCATAGTTTTGTGGCTTACGCCACCCCTTTAGTATGGGGAACTATACCCATTATTTTGCTGTGCCTCTGTTGAGCAGTGACACTGAGGTAATCCCTGGGGTATATCTGCGATCTCCCATCCATTGGTCAAGATTTCTCTTGAACAAGGCCAGCGAGGTGCTCTGCCTCACATATACCGGGATTTTATTCCACAGCATAGGAGTCTTTGGGTGATGAATCTATCCCTCCAGCACGTCCTATTAATAGCCGTGTCGAGGTTTAAGTCTCCGCCCTTGTGGCTCTGACGGATCTAGATTTTTGAGGTGAAGCATATTCATCAAATCTGGGTTTGACATGGCCTTGTATGTTAGGCAAAGGTCACCTCTGAGCAAGCGGTGGCGACTGAATAGAGCTGGAGTTCTTTCAGTCGGGCAGCATAGGACAGATGTTTGAGACCCTTTATCCTTTTGGTGAGGAACTTTTGTGGCCTCTCCAGCTGCTGCAAGTGTCGGGTCAGATACATTCCGAATGGGGCATTGTACTCAATCATTGGTCTGATGAGTGATGAGTATAGGAGACTATGACCTCCCTTGATCTAGATGAGAATCCCTTCATGATAAGGTGGGCAATGTAGAAGGTCTTCCTAACTACTTTAGCTACATGGGTGTCGAATGACAGACTACTATCAACCTGGGTCCCCAGGTCCCTGATAACTTCTTCTGTACTCAGTGGATTGCCACCTATTTGGTAGCTAGGGGTAACCTTGTTTTTCCCGAAGGGTATGACTATGCATTTTTGGCATTTAACTTTAGGCCATGGCTCTGGCACCAGTTATCCGTTTCTGTGAGACCCTTCTGAAGGATATCTGTGTCAGAGGTGTTTTCTACTATGGCCCAGTTTGCAGTCATCTGCAAACTTTGTCAGCCATAACCCTCCTGTGTTTGCTTGTACTTGGAAAAGTAGATGCCAAACAAGAGTGGGCCCAGGACTGAGCCCTGTGGTACACCACTTGTGACAGGCTTTGAGTCTGACATGGCGCCAGCAACTCTGACCCTGTGGGTTCTGTCACTCAGCCAGTTTGCAACCCATCTTGTGATGTATGGGTTAACATTTAAGCTGATGAGTTTTTCAATGATACCCGAGTGGGGTATTGTATCAAAGGCCTTCGCCAGATCGAGGTAGGCTGTATGGACTGCCTTTCCTCATCAATGGCTTTGGTGACTGTTTGAAAAAGTCAACCAAGTTTAGAAGGCATGATCTGCCTTTGACAAAGCCAAACTGGGATGGATCCAAAGTCTGCAAATTCCCTATGTCTTTATTTATGAGGTCCATTATGATCCTCTCCATGGCTTTGCAGATAAGGCTTGTCAAGCTAATGGGCGGTAATTTCCAGGGTCGGTGGAGGCACCGCCTTTGTGAAGTGGGACCACAGTTGCAGTGCGCCACTCCTGGGTGCGTATCCAGAGGTAAGACTATGATTAAACAGCTGTCCTAGCTGTGGGTTTAATTCCTCGTTGAGTTCGTGGAGCACACAGCCGGGGACACCATCAGGTCCCATGGATGCTGTGTTTTTGCTTTGGAGAGAGCAGTTCTCACTTGGGCGTTGGAGATGTTTGGGGGCTGCAATCGCTTGGTATAGATATCTCTCCTTTTGGGGGGGGGGGGAAGTTTGCACTGAACCTGTCAGCCAGTATGTTGGCAATGTCTGTAGGATCAGTAATCTTCACATCATTTTGAACTAGTTCTGAGCATATCTGGGAGTTTCCTCCCAGGTTTCTAACATAGCTAAAGAAGGCCTTATGATTGTCCTTTAGCTATTTTTCTCTCAAAATTTGCTTTGGATGATTTTATGAGAGCTCTTAGTTTTTACTTATAGTGATCAAGGGTGTCTTACCTTTTAAGGATTTTGCTCTATCTTGGAGTAGCTTCCTCCTTTTGTTGTAGAGTTTGTTTATGGCTGGGGTCCACCAGAGTGGACGCTTGCCTTTGGTACAAAGAGTCTTTGTTTTGCTTGGGATTGCCTTATCCATGCAGTCCTGCAGGTGCTGGTAGAAGGCATTTGTAAGTGATTCAGCGGCTTGAGTACTGTTTTCCGTCGGCTCGGGGGCCTTAAAGGAGACCACACTAGTCTTTAGAAGTGTGAAGTCGGCCTTCGAGAAGTTCTTTACTGTGGTCTTTTATATTTCAGGTGGGGGTGGGATGGCGACCTCCAGCGACATTAGTTTGTGATCTGATCTCACCAGTGAGGGGTATACCTCCGGTGTTGAACATTGTGCTCCCATGTTCGTGATGATGAGATCAAGTATGTTTTCTCCTCTTGTGGGGATGGTGACTAGTTGTTCCATGGCATTTGAGTTTATGAATTCCAGGAACTTTTGGGCTAGGGTGTTTGGGCTTGAGTAGTGTTCCCAGTCTATATTAGGGTAATTGAAGTCACCTAGTATGATGGTGTTTGGTGATACATTTATCCCCTCTAGTGTTTTCAGGAAGGCCATGTGAGGTTCCTGAGTTTGTGAGGGTGGCCTGTAACATGCTACAATTTGCAGAGCAGTCTTGCCTATGGTTAATTGCACCTGGATGGTCTCCGATGCATCGTGCGTTGCCACCAGTCTTGAGGTGTGGGTGTCTTTGATGAATATGGATACCCCCTCCTTTCTTGGTATTGTCCGGATTTTGGGGCGGAACGCATGATAAGAGGTAAAACCTGATAGTGCTGGGGTGCTCTCAGGAGCCTTGAACCAGGTTTCTGTCACTGCACAGACATCGATGTTCTCCATACTGAGAAGGGCCTCGAGTGCGTGCATTTTGAGATTTAGACTTCTGGCATTGAGCAGCATTACCCTTAGTTTTTCCTTTTTGTGTTCTAGGGTGGTAGGTTTAGAATTTGAGCCTTGCCTAAAAAGGCACTATGGGGTGGCAAGAGCCTTTGCCAATATCCGAATCCCAGGGTGACAGGTGCAAGCCGTCCCTTGCGAAGCAGCGTGGCTTGTCCAGCATGTCATCCCAGGCAGACAGACATTGGATCCCCTTTGAATGACACCAGAGTTTAAGCCAATTGTTAAAGCTGATCATCTTATCTCTGTATTGTGGCATCATTCTTGGTGAAGGTAGGATACTGCTCAAGGTCAGGGTCATACCTGCCTGGGCTACATAATCAGAGAGCTCCTCAATGTCTCTTTTCATGCATAACCTCTTTTGCTGTTGAGGTGATGCCTTTGTTAATCAGGTGAACAATATAGAATGCCTTTCTCACCAGAGTAGACACATGGTTAAAGTCTTAACTTCTGAGGACATCCTATTGAAATGTTAGCACTCAAAATGCTGAGTGCTGGCAGGCTGAAAAAAAGACCAAAAACGCAGGAAAAGAGAATCTCAAAGATTTCTCTTATTTTAAATTATTTTTTGCAGAGAGACAAGCCCCCTGCACATCCTAATTTGAGGTGACAGCCCCCCATACCCCCTCAAACTAATATATACCAACTCCAAGATCATCATACATAGTGGAAAAGGAAATATTCCAAGAAATGGCCAACTCAGACTTGGTATATGTAAGCCCTTTTTTCAGCCATTCAGTCTCTGTGTTTCGGGAGTCCCTCTAGTGGGTTATGACATTTTAAATGGTTACTACTTCAGGCACATGCTTTATCATATTTTGCTTTGAGCTTCCTGGTGGTAGTTTTTAGTTCTTTGCTGAACTTTTGATACAGTCTTTAACGTTGGTAGATTTAGTGTTGTTATAGAACTTTAACAAGTTTTATTTACTTTTACTATAGCTTATTTAAACTGTCAGACCAACAACGTACTTTTTTAAATATCAAGTTATAATTGACTCTAGTGGAATAACTATATCTATACCATTTTGTGGGTGAGAGTAAAATTCATCCAAGTTACTAGTACCCGAAGCTTCATGGGGACTAGTGATACTGAAAGTAATTACTTTTAGATAGTGAAAGTAAATTTTGAGATCTCTTCACAAAATTTTGTGATGTTGGTCTGAAATTCTATGAATTCAGTGGTGTTCATTGGTAGAGTGTTTGATACTTTAAAGTAGAAGGTCACTAATTTCTGGTCAAATATAATGTGAGATGGCAATACTATAGGAGTTGTAGATGCAGGGGCTATGATGGTAAAGATTATGTCTGGAATTTTCCTGCCACTATTCAGCTAGCTATTTGTTCTAAGCAGTTATTATTTATCAACTCCAAGAATCTTTGGGCATATCCAACTTTTGAGTTATATTTGCACCAGTTTACAAATGAGCTAATGAAATCACCCATCATAAAAGTACTTTTCATATTCTGGAGTTGCGTGAGTACATGTAGGAATCTCTTGTAGTCATCTGGGGGCCTGCAATGTACCATATATCAATCCCTAAAAGGAAAATTTGTTTTATCTGAGGTACATTGGAGTAAAATAAGTTCAACTTGTGGGTGGGTACTCTGTCTAGAGGTAACATGGTTTCTGGCAAATATGGAAATGCTGCCAAAGCTTCCCTCATGTCCGAATGACTTCAAAGTGCTTAAACTAAGTAAAGACAGAGAGTACTTTCTTTACAGTTAAACTGAGTCTCATTTAAGACATAGATATTATTTAGGCTTAAAATATTGAAAAGATTATCCTTGATATAAACAGGCATGCGACTTCTTGTTATTTATCTGGTCTTTTGGGATATCCAGTAGCTTGATTTTTCATAAAAATGCACTATAAGGGGATCAAAGACATTAGTCAGTAAGCAGAAGCCTTGGATCAAGAGGTGCAGGACATCCCTTGTCAAACAGCTGACCAGTCTACCATCTCATCCTAGACCAATGCATACTAGATTCCCACCAGATTGACATCGGATTCTTAAGCTTATTACCGAAGCCAATTATATGTTCTTTAGTTATGCACCATTTTGAGTGAAGACAGGATTCCACTCTGAAAGAGAGTCATATCTGCACTTGGCACATGCATAATGAGATCCAGCGGATCTCTGTGCATGTCCCACAGAGCTAAGTGTTGCACATCATTCACACCAAAACATGCTACTGTTAAGTTGTATCCTTACTTGACTGATGTGAGTGATTGAAGAGCCCTCTTAACATTATGGATCCTGGTGTTGGATAGAAAACTAAATTTTACCCTGTCTTTGTCCATGCTCACAAGCATGCAGTATTTGTGGACCTGTAAATGGAGTCACCGATTACTTGCACATTTGTATTTGTACTCTCAGACTTTGTGGGAATGGAAGCTTTGCAGTCTGCATCCTGATGACACATTACTAAGTGTGATGATGGTGATGTTGTCCTATTACAGTTCTGCTGAGGCTTTATATATGTAGTTCTATGAGACTTGGGAAGTATCAGTCTGCAGCCTGATGACACATTACTAAGTGTGATGATAGTGATATTGTCCTATTACAGTTCTGCTGAGACTTTATATATGTAGTTCTATGAGACTTGGAAAGTGTCAGTCTGCAGCCTGATGACACATTACTAAGTGTGATAATAGTGATATTGTCCTATTACAGTTCTGCTGAGACTTTATATATGTAGTTCTATGAGACTTGGAAAGTGTCAGTCTGCAGCCTGATGACACATTACTAAGTGTGATGATAGTGATAGTCCTATTACAGTTCTGCTGAGACTTTATATATGTAGTTCTATGAGACTTGGGAAGTGTCAGTCTGCAGCCTGATGACACATTATTAAGTGTGATGATGGTGATGTTGTCCTATTACAGTTCTGCTGAGACTTTATATATGTAGTTCTATGAGACTTGGAAAGTGTCAGTCTGCAGCCTGATGACACATTACTAAGTGTGATGATAGTGATAGTCCTATTACAGTTCTGCTGAGACTTTATATATGTAGTTCTATGAAACTTGGGAAGTGTCAGTCTGCAGCCTGATGACACATTACTAAGTGTGATGATGGTGATGTTGTCCTATTACAGTTCTGCTGAGACTTTATATATGTAGTTCTATGAGACTTGAGAAGTGTCAGTCTGCAGCCTGATGACACATTACTAAGTGTGATGATAGTGATATTGTCCTATTACAGTTCTGCTGAGACTTTATATATGTAGTTCTATGAGACTTGGGAAGTGTCAGTCTGCAGCCTGATGACACATTACTAAGTGTGATGATGGTGATGTTGTCCTATTACAGTTCTGCTGAGACTTTATATATGTAGTTCTATGAGACTTAGGAAGTGTCAGTCTGCAGCCTGATGACACATTACTAAGTGTGATGATAGTGATGTTGTCCTATTACAGTTCTGCTGAGACTTTATATATGTAGTTCTATGAGACTTAGGAAGTGTCAGTCTGCAGCCTGATGACACATTACTAAGTGTGATGATAGTGATATTGTCCTATTACAGTTCTGCTGAGACTTTATATATGTAGTTCTATGAGACTTAGGAAGTGTCAGTCTGCAGCCTGATGACACATTACTAAGTGTGATGATAGTGATGTTGTCCTATTACAGTTCTGCTGAGACTTTATATATGTAGTTCTATGAGACTTAGGAAGTGTCAGTCTGCAGCCTGATGACACATTACTAAGTGTGATGATAGTGATATTGTCCTATTACAGTTCTGCTGAGACTTTATATATGTAGTTCTATGAGACTTGGGAAGTGTTTTTTTTATAGCCTCAGCATATGTTGCTTTGGTGTTCATAGGTTCACAGGTGTTTATTAGTCTAATGACCACAAGGACCTTTTTAAACATAGCCATGCGTCTCGAATCTCTTACAAGTTTTAGTACCCTTGATAACTGCAAGCAATGGCATGGGAGATGAAACATTTACAAACAGGGCCGTGCGATATGAACCCTTTACAGGCTGCCTGTATCCATTAGAGACATAGGTGCCAATATGAGAATTAATTTCCTGTTCCCTATCTAATTATCCAAGTTATTCTTGATTTGGGTTAAGGAGGCACTCTGCTTCACATGGATGAGGAGCCTGTTCCAGAGAAGGGGTAGTCTTTGGGATACATACCCATCTCTCCAGCAGGTCTTATGTATACCACAGGCAAGGTCTGAGTCTTTAGAATGGGTAATTCTTGTGCTGTTTGTTTTGCTGATATGCACAAGGTTCATCAGGATGGGATCTGGCAATGCCCTGTATGCCAGACATTGATCTCTCCTCAACAGCCTGTATGAGACAGATACAGGGATAGGGCATTGAGGTGGTCTGCATAGGAGTTGTTACGTAAGCCCTGCATTCTTTTAGTGAGGAACATCTTTGGACATTCCAATTGTGGGATATGCCTAGTTAAGTACATACCAAAGTTGGCATTGTAATACATGACAGGTCTGATGAATGCCAAAAACAATGGATCAATGACTTCTTTGGAGTTAGATGCCATACCTTTATTTATAAGTTGCACAACATAGAATGATTTCCTCACTGCTGTAGACACATGATTGTCAAAGCTAGATTACTGTCTTTGTGTCTCCCCAAGTCCATGACTACTGGGTCAACTCGTGTTGTCAACATCATAGTTACCAGAGAATACTATTATGCATTTCTTGGCATTTAGTTTTTAATCCATGGCTATAGCACAAGTTATTTGTCAGTATCAGCCCTTATTGGAGAACTTTTGTGTCAGGGAGGATTCTATCATTGCTCCTAATTTGCGATAATCTGCAAATTTAGTCAGCCAGAAGCCATTGGCATTGGCCTTGGCTTCAGAGAAGTAAATGTCAAAAATGTGTGGCCCCAGGACTGATCCCTGAGAGATTCTGCTTGTGAATGGCATCTTTGCAGAGGTGGACTCCCCAGTTCTAACTTCTTGGGTCCTGTCTGCGTGCCAGCTGGCTATCTGCTGGGTGACATAAGGGTATATTCCTAATCTCTTGAGTTTGTCATCAATGCCTGTGCGGGGTATTGTATCTAATGCCTTGGCCAAGTGAAGGTAAGCAGTGTGAACCATTTTGCCCTCATTCTTGGCCTTCTCAAAGAAGTCCAACAGGATAATAGGAATGACCTGCTATTGATGAAACCAGATTAGATTGGATCCAGTGTCTGGAGGTTTCCTATGTCATTACTGATCATTTCCATGATAATTATTTCCATGGCTTTGCATATGAGGCTAGTGAGACTTATGGATTTGTAATTTCCAGGGACTGTAGATGGCCGACTTTTATGCAGAGATATGACTGATGCTGTTCTTCATTCTTGAGGTACGAAGCCTGATTGGAGGCTACAGTTAAATAGTAATCCAGTGGGTCTGAGAGGTCATATTTCATGATATTTAGAAGGTATCTTGGGATATTGTCTGGGACCACTGATGCACTGTTCTTGGCCTTAGAAAAAGCATTAAGGACCTCTTCCCTAGTTATAGCAGGGTGAGTTTGATGGTATTTCCCGAGGGAAGGTTGGGGGAGAGATAAAGATGGAGATTAATTTGTCGGCCTGTAGATTTGCAATAACTTCTGGCTCATTATAGCTGGCTCCATTAACAATGAATTCTGGACACAACTGTGTATTGCCTTTGAGGTTGTGGACATACTGTAGCTAAAGAATGCCTTGCTACTGTCCTTAGCTTGGGAGCTCAAATTTACTTCATATATGGGTTTGGTACACTTCATTTGTCTCTGTGTTGTTTGTTTAGTTTGATAAGAGTGCTTTTATCCTTCGTGGTGCTCCACCTCCTAATTTTTGCCATGATTTTCTTCCTTCTGGTATACAGCTTGTTGATGTTGTGATTCTACCAGGGTGGCTTGTTTTTTGAGTTAGTTGTGTACTTCTTCCTGGTGGGGACAGCTGTCTCTATGCAGTTATTAACATGCTTGTATAGAGTTTCTGTGAACAGTTCCATGTAGGCAGTAGTGTTCTTGTGGTTTATGGAGGCTAGAAATTTTGCCAGGTTATTACTTAATAGTAGGAAGTTAGCCTTCGAGTAGTTCCTGAATATTCCAGTGTTAACTGGGGTTCCAGGTTTTATTTTTACTTCAAAGGAGACCATTTTGTTGTCTGACCTTACCATAGAAGACACTACACTAGAGGTACGCAGCACTCTCCCATATTAGCAAGGACTAGATCCAGTATGTGTGCACCCTTGATGGATATATTGACAATCTGGTCCACAGTGTTTGTGTTTACAAAATCCAGGAATCTCTGTGCCTGTATGTTTGGTGTTGTATATGATTCCCAGTTAATACTGGGCTAGTTAAGTTGACTATGAATGTGGTACTTGGTTGGATGCTGAGTGTTTCCAATATGTTTAAACACATGTTATGGGTTTCCTGGATCATAGAGGAGAACCTATAGCTTACAAAGACATGGTATGGTATTTTGCCTATGGTAATTTGAACATAGAAAAGCTCAAGTGCATTGTCTTGTTTGACTAGGCTTGAGGTATATTTGTTTTGGATGTAAATCAAGAGATCTCCATCTTTAATCCATGTCTGTGTAGTAGCTGGTCTAAATGTGTAGACTGCATTATAGTCTTCCCCTGCCAGGGTGCTATCTACAGCTCTAAACTGTGTTTCAATGACTGTCCACATGTCAGTGTTATCTAGGCTGAGGAGAGCTTGTAGGGAGTGAAGTGTTTTGTTTAGACTCCAAGCATTCAGCAGTAACACCTTTAGATTTTTTTTTTTATTTGTTATGTCGGAAGTATTTTCAGTTTGGCATTGCCTAAAAAAGGCAGTATGAGGGAGGGCCCTGCCAAACACTTGAGTGAAAAATAATAAGTAGACCCTGCTGATTTATGGATAACGTATTTAGGGAGATATTCTTCAGTTAGGTTAGACAGCAAGTAATCAGGCAGTAATTACTGAAAAGAAAGAATTAGTTTTGTCAAGAATTATTAAAATAGTGGATTCGGCTGAATGGCTACTGCCTGGCTACTACTAGTGCTGGTTTCACCAGATCTTCATGCTGCTTGAATACAATGTTCCTTTGCTTCTTTTCCTCATCAGTAGCACCAATCCCAAGAAGAGAAGCAGGCCACAGGCCCTTTGGTGATCAATAGTCATGTCCCAGATGATGCAAGAGTTGGTAGGCTTGTTGTATCATTTTCCTGTTAGATGTCCTGAATATCAACATGACCAATCAGGAAGGTCAAAGACAGGCACTCACTGCCCAATCAGAAACAGTCAGGAATCACTGAACTCTGTTCCTTCTGTCACCAGGAACACTAATCCTAAAATGACTACTGAGATGTAGAATGTGGAGTCTCCAATAATTTGTGGTCTTAGAGTAGGAGTTGTAGATTTTAAAGGTAAGAGTGAAAAAATGTGTTTATATTCAAAGAGTTGCAGAGTGCACTAAGCAGTTAGATATGAAAGAGAGAGTGACTTATGCTTTAGCTATCTTAAATGGAGAGCCACTAATTTTTCAAAGAGCAAGATAGATTGGAAAGGGGCGGGGACTTTGTATTCTTGCTGCATGGAATACAGGGGATAGCCAATAAATTGAAATTGCTAAAGGAGAGTGATCTCACAAAATGATAATTTTGTGCTTACTCGGAATAGGCAGTGAAAGAGGAGGGGGAAGAAAATATGCAGTCAGATTAACATAAGTGGCAGGCGACTAGGACTGTTGAGTTTAATTTCTGTGTGACTCACAAGGGACATGGCTATGGTCTCTCTCCTAGTTTAAATATGCAGTTAAAAGCAGAATACAAGTAAAACACAGTATAAAAATAAAAAAATAAATCACAGTATACAGAACAAAAGGCAGTGAAGCAATAAAAAAATACAAGAAAGCAAAAACAAACTAGCCTTTCCCTCTCAGCAAGCTGTGACAGAGTCTGAATGAGCTTTTCCACTGAAGCTCACACAGAGGTGTGAATATTATTTAATAGTGCTTACTGATCATTTCTTTAGGTGGTAGGCTGTCTTCCATGTTGTAACAGATATGTATGGCACTCCCAGATTTTTTTTTATATTTGGCAGCACTTACACTTTCTAAGGATTCCAAGTGGTGTGAGACTGGAAAACAAGATGATTGGTCTTCCATAACAGCCAGGTGAGTCTATTTCTTACAGAATTTCAAGTGCCCCTAAATGCATCATATATAGCTTAGATAATAGATGCAGAGCTCTTAAGCACACCAGGTTACAATAATCTACCAATAGTAATGGTTGTCCTGAATAACATACCTACAACAAGTTTATGAGACAAGCAAAGCTAGAATAGCTGCAATACACAACAGTAGTAAAGTGGGGTTCAGTCATGGTTTTAAATATAAGGATAAAATTGGGACTGAAAGGATACAGTCAATTCTTTTACAGTGAGCTGTATCTGGAGTGCACTGCTCCGTGCAACAGCATGATGCATAGCTCTGAGCAGACTAGTCAGATAGAGTATAGAGGCATGCAAGTATCTGCAATTTAATTAGCAAACAAAAAAGACCGACAATAACAGTAATTATAAACATTAATTATAAAGCTTTTCCACTTATAAATACATAAATACTAGTCATACAGCATGAAATTCAAGAAAAATGACTTATTTAAGTAAATAATCTTGGCTCTTTCTAACATAATTAAAACATCTTTTACTGTTAATTTATTTATTTAACCACCATTAGAACTATTTCAATTCACCACCTGCAGTGTTTCATAACCATCATACCTTTTGAAGAACTGATAGCACATATGTTAAGATCACAGTAAGTGCCCAGGACAATTCCCTGATTACTTTTTCCCTCAAAGCATGCCCCAAAGTAGAACCATCCCAAGAGCAGAACAGAACTGAACAGTACTTAACCAATTAGCATCAGATTGGCTCTTTCCAAACAAATTTTGCAGATGACTGCAAACTGGGTGTCACCCTCAAGTCCTTTCTAAAATTTTAATTTATTTATTTATTTTATTTTTATTTACTGTATTTAATCAAAATACCCTTTTCAACTTGTGAGAAAAGCTGCAACATATTGCAACATTTTTAAACAGACATTCAGTAATATACATGGAGAGACATTAAATAATATAGCAATAACCCATGCCTGGGTGTGGGTAATGCTGGATTTACCCATGGTTGGTGTGGTTTGGTCATGAGGGAGAAGCCCGAGTGACCAAACAAAGCCAACCGTGGGTAAATCCAGCATTACCCACACCCAGAAGTGGGTTATTGCTATAATACAATGACATTATTTAAGAAAAAAAATAATTAATTTTCTTAAATAATGGCATTGTATAATGCCTCCTTGCTGCCCTTCCGCAGCTGTCTGGTATTCTGCGGCAATTCTGATGTATTGCGCATGCGTATGCCTACGCAGTACATCAGAGCTGTGGGCAAAAGCAATGGAGAAAGCAAGATCTCCGTTGCTTTTTACAAACTGTTTCGCTATGTTAAATGGGTTTAACATAGCGAGACAGCTTTAAAAAAAGCAACGGAGCAGTTGCTTTTTTTAAAGCTGTCTCGCTATGTTAAACCCATTTAACATAACGAAACAGTTTGTAAAAAGCAACGGAGAAAGCAAGATCTCAGTTGCTTTTTACAAACTGTCTCGCTATGTTAAATGAGTTTAACATAGCGAGACAGCATTAAAAAAAGCAACAGAGAATCTCCGTTGATTTTTTTTAATGCTGTCTCGCTATGTTAAACTCATTTAGCATAGCAAGACAGTGTGAAGCAATGGAGATCTTGCGTTCTCCATTGCTGTAAAAAAAAGAGTTATAGTAATGGAAAAAGTCCGGGCGACCGGACCTTTTTCCATTACTATAACTCTGATTTACAACATGCACGCTGGCCAATCAGCGTGCACGTTTTTTGAATATTAATGGGGGGTCGTTGTATAATATACATTAACAATTACACAAGCATTTACTAATAAGATTGCATTCATATAACAACAGAGCCAACTATTACAGCATAAAAGATACTTCTGCATTAGTAGATGTTGAACATTGACCATTTGATGAGGTGCTGATGAGGTGCATTAAAAGCCTAGAAGCCTTTTTATTAGCTTCTAACTTGAATGTCTTTTTTATGTGGAGAATGCTTAACAAAAAAAAAGTCACAAAAACTTGCAGATTTCTCAGGGAAAGCAAAAATTCTGAAAGAAAAGTACTGCTTTCTCAGAGTTTATCTGCTACCCACATAACCTATTTTTTTTCCTTTTCTACTTTAAATCTTTAAGTACCCAATCTATACTCAAATCTTCACTCTTAATTTCTATCTCAGTCACTACGTAGTACTACTTACCAAGCACAAAACCTACCAGATACTGTACTTATATTTCTCTTTGTATACTATATTAAACTGAAGATGTATTACTCTATATTAATGCCATCTCCTAATCATTAGCATCATATGTTTATATATTTTTAGTGTATTTCTGTTTTTGGATGTATTTTGTGTGTTACTTTTAGTATAGTTTTTAGTATGTTTTAGTTTTGGAGCTTTTCTCCCCGGGCCTCCACTGAAAATGGACATGTATCCAGTTGGACTAGCCCGGTCAACAAATGTAAAATAAAATAAAATAAAATAAATAAATAAAATTACTGTACATAACAAGATAATACAGTCTCCTATGCCCTCTTTTGGCCAAATGCTACAACAGCAAAAGAATAAAATACAAAAGATCAATAGAAAGAAAAGAGAGAAAAAAAACACACCTGCATACTGTATTCTATTTATATTTCCACACAAACATCAAAATACCCTTTAGTAAAAATAGAAACCCCCTAGCATGAATCGCTGGAGCTGTTTTAAAAAGTTGGGATACATGAATGAAACAGGCAATTGATTTAAATGTGCTGTTCACTAGGGCATATATCAACCAGATGCAATCTTTTTTTTAGCTTGACACAAAAAGCCTTTCCAGCTTTTATTTTTCATTTTTGTGGAGATTATACATCTTAAAATGAATGAAACCTCACCCAAACATTTTTAATGATGAAAGCAGAAAAAATAATGCTGTAAAGAGGAAGAGGAAACAATCTAAGTGCCCTCTGTTGGACAAATGTCATAATTGCATGTGCGCGTGCACACACACACACACACACACACACACACACACACACACACACACACAATGAAACAGGCATGATATGTTATGAAAGACAGCAGAGTAGAAAATAATATTAAAAAGAAAAAGAAAAAATCCATTCAGACTAAGTTCCCATAAACACAAACACTAGACACCTTGTCTATCTGCCTAAGTCAGAAATACTGTTTCCTGCAACATGCATCAAAAAAGGAATTATACATTTTGTTTCATTTGTATGCAGGGTGATATAGTCCCTGAATTATATGACTCAAGTCATCAAGGAATGTATACTAAGTAAAACCTCAAATCATATTTGTAAAGGTATCAGAAGTAAGTAAATTCTGATAGTTTTGGAATCATTTAGGAAGTTGTGCTTTTTCTCAGGAATCCTCAAATTTAGTATCCCCTATCTGGAATGAATTGTTTGATTTTATGTTAGAAAATGTATTTAGTGTATATTTTGTTAGGTCTTTATAGAATCACTCCATCTTTTCATTTTTAGTTATATACAACATTATTTATATTGTGGTTAAATGCATTCCTAGTGGCTAATATTATTTGTATCCTTTGTTTATCAATGCAGAGCTGCATCAGGGAGTTAGCATATGGCATTTTGGTAGTACACCCATATCATGTCATTGTGCTGTTTCCATCGATCTCTCCATCTATCCATCTATCCATTCATCAATCCATCTGCAACACCTTTTTCCCTGTGTTTTACATATGGGGTTGGGTTGTAACATCAACACTGACAATCAACCAAAGCCATGTAACAATAATCACTTAATGGCAACTAAAAGTGTCACACTTTTGAGTGTGTGTGTGTGTGTGTGTGTGTGTGTGTGTAGTAGCAAGCCTCTAGGCTAATAATTGTTTTTTTATAAGCATTCCAAGCCATGCCTTGTACATCATACTCTTTCTACTAAAATTTTTAAAGACCATAATTTCAAATGCCCATAATTTAACAAGTTTATTTAACATTTGTTTACCAGGAAAGTCCAACTTGGAGCAAAGCCAATTTTCAGCAGAGACCCAGGGAGAAATACTCCAGACACATCTATATAACATGGGTGGAAACCCACACAAAAAAAGGGAAAACATGCAGACTCCACACAGAAGGCACCCCAACCGAGAATCAAACCAAAGAACCTCTTGCTATGAGCTGACAACACAACTGCTGCACCATCCGATATAGAAACTTTAAAGAAATTTTGCAGAATTTGTACCACATTCAAACCTTCATCTGGGTGATTTGCCACCACAACTATGCCGAGTCCTACATTAATGCTTTTTACAAACATCTGTAAAATTGCATTGATGTGATTGTACCTGATAGGACCAAAACAATCTCTACAGAGAAGAGCAAACCTGCCTGATGGACAACTGCCATTAACAGGCTTTACAATAAGAGGAAGAAATTGCTGTCCAAAAGTAAGAGGGAGCATGCCCTAAACTGTAAACACTCCCTACTCAGCTTAAATGAGCAAATCAGACTTCTTGTGAAGTCCTCCAAAGCAAACTATGAATCTAAATTAGAATCCTCAACTAAGGATAATCATAAGACATTCCTTAGTTACATCTGTAGCCTAAAAGGTAAGACCCAGATGTGAGCTGAACTGGTAGTTAATGACACCACATACACTGAGCCTGAGGACATAGCAAACCTCTTAGCCAACAGGTTCTGTGAAAACTTCACTCCCCTGACCCCAACACCCATACCCCATGGCATTCCTTCCACCTGCCCCCCACCTTATATCTCTAGAGAGCAGGTCATAAATTCCCTCTCTAAGGCCAAAAACATAGCATCTCTGGGACTTGATAACAGCCCAGGTTATGTCATACATGTGCTGCAACAAGAATTAGCAACACAATTGGGTACTCTTTTCAATCATAGCCTAAGCACTGGCCTCAACCCAGCTGAACTGAAAATGGCCATCGTTATCCCCTTGTACAAGGGTGGTGCTGACTAGCCTTATCTGCAAGGCCAAGGAACGAATCATCATGGACCTTATCAACAAAGATATATGTAATCTCCAAACACTTGACCCTACTCAGTTTGGATTTGTCAAATGGAAATCATGTCTGTTAAACCTGGTGGTCTTCTTCGAGGCAGTTACCAGAGCCCTGAACGAGGGGAGAACTGTGCATACAGCTTACTTGGACTTGGACAAGGCTTTTGACACTATTTCCCACTCAGGCATTATTGACTAACTCTCCCAGCTAGGTATCAACATTATATCATTAGGTGAGTCACTAACTTGCTCACCGATAGAACCCATACAGTCAAAATAGGGGAGTCCACCTCCAATAGCAGACCTGTAACCAATGGTGTTCCACAGGGATCAGTCCTGGGATGACTACTGTTCAGAATCTATTTCTCCAAAGTAGAAGCAAAAACTAAAGGTCTGTGGTTGACAAAGCTTGTTGATTACTGCCAATTGGGAGCAGTCATAGAATCCCCAAACTATGTCAACATCCTACAAGAGGGTCTTACACAAACAAATGATTGATGCAAAAGTCATGTCCTTTAATGCAAAATAAAATGTATTATCATCCCTTTCTGTAACTACCACATCAATAGAAACACCCTAAGCATACACTCAATGGTGAGAGACCTGGGCACACAGGTTAACAGCAACCTTGTCTTCGATCACCATGTCTCCATAGTGGTAAGAACATTCTATATTGCTCATCTCATAAGTAAGGACATTGCCTCCAGGAAAAAAGAAATTATAAACTCCCAGTTCTCTTCGCTCATCAA
This sequence comes from Protopterus annectens, assembly GCF_019279795.1. Lineage (NCBI taxonomy): Eukaryota > Metazoa > Chordata > Ceratodontiformes > Protopteridae > Protopterus > Protopterus annectens. The sequence continues at coordinate 1,705,591,530 of NC_056726.1, read as the reverse complement.
GCCAATAACTGAAGACAATTCCCCTTTTAGTATGTACCTTTCCAGGCACCTGATGCAACTGGTGAGACCACAAAATTCCTCAGAAAGAGAATTCAAGGTATTCAGCATGTCTTATATGGATTGGCAGAAATCACTGTTACTTTACTCCATTTCATACAGATAATCTGAGACAATCTCTTCCCTGTGTATAAGGTGATCTCTGACTCTGTATTATTGGAAATGTTGCATATCCGTAAATCCAATGGCTCACGGGTTACTCACTCTGAAGACTTTAACCTGGTATTTGACATTGATAGAACCTGCTGGAGAGACATGTTTGTCCCCCAGAGGTTACTGCACCTGTGGAACAGACTCCCAATTCATGTCAAGCAGAGCACCACTTTGGCATACTTCAAGCGTAATCTGGATGATTGGATGGGTAACTGTAAATTTACCCTGGGGGTTCCACGTGTGTCTCTCTTGGGCAGGGGCAATAGGTGCTGATCATGAAAACAAGGGCAGAACTTGGCTAAGCTTGTAAGGGCCCTAGGGCCATTAGCTTAGCAACGTCCTATGATCCTATGATCCAATAAACATGTCCTTTAATCTTGTCAGGTATAGTATGCAAGAAAAGAAAATCCAAACCATGCCCCAGCATAGAGGAATATGCATAAATCAGCCAAACTCTTGATATAAGAAAAAGTATTTAATCATGAAGCTGCCGCAGTCTTGCAGAATATTCCAATATGCTGTGACATTGCGATTTTACTTTGCCAACGCCTCCTACTTCCAAATAGACCTATTGCAGGCCACTGCAATTTGAAGAAAGAGACCTATCTATGACCCAATTTTTTTTAAATTTTGTTTCTCAAATTTATGGTGCTTAAAATTGGGTTTATGTTCAGCCATTGAATGAAACTTCTATTGAAAGGCTGAACATCAAACCCTGTCCATCCTGCATTCATTCAGCAAATGTTCATGTAATCGAATAGTAAAGTAACTAGCTTGCTACCACTTCCCCATCTGCCCTTTATCCCACTGCATTGTGTTCTTGGAGTTGATATCTATAGTTAAAGGGATGTGGGGGGGTTTCGTTCCCCATGTTGGGGGGTGTGGAGGGCAAAACCCCACACCTGGGAAATATAGTGGTGGCGCATATGAGGAAGTGGTGGCCAACTAGTTATTTCCCCATTGATGAAATGAATGTTCACTGAATAAACATTTGATGGATAATGTTCGAAGTTCAGCCATTCAGTGGAAGGTCCATTTGATTGACGGACATGGACCCCTTAAAATTACAGTGCATTCCCCATACTGTGGCTACCGGATTAAAGAAGTTTATCAGATTCCCCTAGCAATCTGTGTTTTTATGCCACTTTAGGAATTACCCTCACATTGTATATAGACACTGAAGGATTCTTTTCATCTGAAGTGATTTTATAAGTTTTGCTATAACAGAGATGAAACTGAGAAATCTGAAGTTCTAGCCAGTGACTGCAGGGAAAGACTGACTCTAAAAACAGATGATAGTCTCATGGAACTTAAGACCAATGCACATTTCTTCTCTGGCAAAACCAGCAGAGTTGAGGAGTTGCCTGAGAAACTGGAAGGCCTTCATGCAAGTGGGTGAACAGTTGACAGCAGGTCTATGGAGCTGTGACAAAACAAACACAGAACAAAATTAACACATGTAATAATACTTCCTGGCTATGCATTGATTGATGACACTGTGCAGTAAATATTACCACACCCATAATATCCAAAGGGGAAGGCAGGGCACAGTCATCATCATCATTTGCAATGGTGGGGAAATAGTGATAAGGGACAGCATTGTTAGCATAGGTGGACAGATCATAGGTGGTGCCTGCATTAAGCATCGACGTGGCTAGAGAAGTTTGGGGGGCAGGAATCACATCTTAGAGTTATGTAGTGAGGCTTCCAGGGGTTGACCACTGGCTGATTATACCATGTGACCATGCAATATGAAGTCTAACAGCAAATGGGAAAAGGGATATTGCAACACATCTATTGTGCATTTGGGAATGTCACTTTGGCCCCCACCATGGGGTTTTGGCAGATTGATGGCATTCATTACATCATGTCTAGGCATGGTTAGATGTTACCCCATGGTAAAACTATAAGAGCATTGGCTGCTGCTGAACTTTGGGAATATGTGTGGGTTGTCACATGGAGTGTGCTGACAACATAAATAGACAAATGATGGCAGTGTCCATATATATGATCATTGGTGGCTAAAGGTGGAGAACAGTAGCATCAGATGACAATCAATAAACATCCATATGATCGTCCTTGGCTAGAGAACCAAGTCGAGACCACAGTGGATCCAGATAAGCATCCGCCATTGTCATGCAATCATTAACAGTGTTGACAGTCTGTCTATTATGGTAATGGTGTGTGCCATCAGTGTTAATCTGGGTTACACTTCAAAACATCTAAAACTCATAACATCTAAAGTCAAAACATCGAGGCCACAACATCTAAAACCAAGACATCTAAAACTCAAAACATTGAATCCCATAACATTGACAACGTATATATATATATATATATATATATATATATATATATATATATATATATATATATATATATGTATATATATATATACATATATATATATATATGTATGTATATACTTCATAATCTCAAAAGACTGAAATCTCGAATTTCAGTTTTCTGAGACCATGAAATTGAATCCACACAACACCAAAAGCCCAAAACCACGAAGCCCAAAACCGTGAAATTTAAAATACAGAGCACACAGCACACACCAGACCACGCATATACCAAAACACCCACACCACAAAATAAACAAACAAAACAACACACAACCACAAACATACATCACAAATAAGCAGGGGGGCAAGCCCCCCTGCACACCCCTACTTATATATATACTAACTCCGAGATTGCACAAACAGCAAACAAAAGCAAGCTCAGAAACACACACACACACACACACACACACACACACACACACACACACACACACACACACACACACACACACACACACACACACACACACACACATTCTACAGTCACACACACACACACACACACACACACACACACACACATCACACACACATCACACATATCAGCACACTCACATGCACTCAAACTCCCACCCAAAACCCTTACAAAACACTCACTTACCTGACAATACACCTAAATCCACACACAGGACTGTACACCATTCACATACAACAACCCCGGGCATTATGTAACGTAAAGCCATAACCCCGAATTCAAGATATTCAAATTCACGATTATGCACTTTCGCTATTTCAAAACTTCGACTTTATAGTCTCAAGATACTGAAATTCGACATTTTAGTATTTTGAGATTATTAAGTGTGTGTGTGTGTGTGTATATATATATA
>NC_056726.1:1705465645-1705585645 GCF_019279795.1 Protopterus annectens | reverse complement strand
TAACCTGTATTGGAAGATTATTCCAGAGGAGAGGCAACCTCTGGAAGACATATCTGTCTCTCCAGCAAGTCCTGTTGATGTCACATGCTAGGTTAAGATCTCTAGAGTGAGTAAATTGTGTACAATTTGACTTACAAATGTGCAGCATTTCTATTAAGGCAGGATCAGAGGTTGCTCTGTATGCAAGGCACAGATCACCTATGAGTAGTCTATATGATAAAGAGTATACTAACAGTGATTTCACATATGTTGAAGACCCTGAATTTTCTTTGTGAGGAAACTTTGAGGTCTCTCCAGTTTCTGCAGGTGCCTATTTATGTACATACCAATGGGAGCATTGTACTCTATTATTGGCCTGATAAGGGAATGGTACAGGGGGTTATAATCTCTTTTGTTCTGGAAGCTATGCCCTTACTTATGAGGTGAGCAATGTAGAAGGCCTTTCTTACCACCATGGAGAAATGGTGATCAAAAGTAAGGTTGCTGTCAACCTATGTGCCCAAATCTCTCACCAGTGATTTTGAGCTTAGGGTGTTATTATTAATATGGTAATCTGCAGGGACATTGCCTTTGCCAAAGCAAATAATAATGCATTCTTTTGCATTGAGTTTAAGACCATGACTTTGGCACCTTTCATTGGTTTGCAAATGCCCTTCTTGTAGAATGTTGACAACATTTGGGGACGCAATGACTGTGCCCAGTTTGCAGTCATCAGAAAACTTTTGTCAGCCACAGACCTTTTGTTTTTGCCTGTACTTCTGAGAAATAGATTCTAAACAATAGGTGCTCCAGCACTGATCTCTGTGGAACACCACTGGTAACAGGTCTGCTGGTGGAAGCTGAGTCCCATATTTTGACTGTATGTGTTCTGTCACTGAGCCAGTTTGCAACCCACCTGACAGTATATGGGTTGAACCCAGCTGGGTGAGTTTTTCAATGATGCCTGAGTGGAAGATTGTGTCAAAGGCTTTTTACAAGTCTAGGTCGGCTGTATGCACTGGCTTACCTTTGTCCAGGGGTTTGGTGACAGCCTCAAAGAAATCCACCAGGTTCAACAGGTAGGATCTCCCTTGAACAAAACCAAACTTGGTCGAGTCAAGTGTTTGATGGTCTCCTATATCCTTGCTGATAAGGTCTCTGATGGTTCTCTCCATGGCCTTACAGATAGAGCTGGTTAGGCTACTGGGTCTATAGGTCCCACGGTCAGTGGATACACCCCCCCCATGCAAGGGGATGATGGTAGCTGTTTTCCATTCAGCAGGGACAAAACTAGTGCCTACAGCAAAATCACACTATTTATCACTGTAAAATCATGTTGGGAGGGTGGTTTAATGGCTAAGGTGTTTGCCTTACAAGCACAAGGTGCAGGGTTTGAGTCTCACAAGGGATAACTGGCTAGGCTTGAAATGGCTCGCAAGGGCAGTTAGCTTAGTACTAATCTATGAACTATGAACCTATGAGAACTGTATTTCTGTATAACTGTGGAGAGGCATAATTATCTGTATAACCTGGATGCTACCCTCTATCTTACACAGTTGATTGGCAGGTAACACATAAACTCATCCATAGCAATACGAGGTCATATTAAACCAACATAAGCTAAGGTTGTAAATAAATCACTCTAAAAGCCTTCAAGAATCACAACAAAAGGATCTTGGCAAAAATCCATTAAAGCAACTCCACCATACCTGCATAATTCAAAGAGGCATAAGTCAGCTGCTAGCAGACATTTCAATATCAGTAAGAATGTGGGTTAAAGTAAAAATGTTCTAGAAATTGGAACATATTTCATCAGGCACACTGCCTCTACATTCATTTATCCTGGACAAATATAGGTATTAGTGAACTGTATTTCCATTTCCAGGATCCATTATGTCATGAGGTCCCTACTCTCTTTTTTAAACAAATATAACCTAGAACCTTTGGAAACAGCCGCACACTTCAAATAACTAGGAATGTGGTTTGATCAGTTCCTAAAAATAAAACACCACAGACAAAGCTAAGTCAAAAATACGATCACTACTTTTTTGGCCAAAAAAATCTCCAGTTGCCAGTTCCCTAAAACAGAGTTGCATTTGGCAAAGGTATTCTGTTGATACAACTTGAATGCACTTTACCAGTCATTGTAATTGCCTTAAAGAAAAACTTTTACTCTCTCCAGATTATAGCCTTCATTGTATATAGATTCATTACACAGGCACACAAAAATAAATATTAATGCAATGTCCTTACTAAAACAAAATGATTACCAATGCAACAGAGATGCACTATGTTTCAAATCAGCAGTTAGAATTTTTTGGATGTCACTATTTTACCAGAACTATAATGAGATTATCAGATTTCTTTACCTCGAATCTGAAGTGCTTTGGTGGAGAAAACATGTTCCTCACCACTGAGAGGATATGTATTAAAAGAAGGAGATGTGACAAATAAAGGAAATGTGGTTCTAGGGCTGGTATAATGGCATGACTTAAAACCAGTCCTCACAGGCCTGCACGTCCAACCATGCTACTAGCAAATGTTCAGTCTCTGGATAACAAGATGGATCACTGAAGGAAGGCTGGAACTTTCCACACAGAGTAAGATGAGAAACTGTTGTTTGCCGTATTCTCTGTGATGCGGTTGAACACTAATATTAATGACTGCGCAGTCCATGCGGAAAGGAAGACATTATTTTGAGCTGACAGGGACCAGGCTCTCAGTGGTAAAGCCAGAGGAGGGGGGCATCTGTATTTATGTAAACAGCAACTGGTGCAACAACTGCAAACTAGTTATCACCTACTTCTCAGAGAACATTGAGTTTATGTCACTAAAATGTAGACCCTTCTACCTGCCAATGGAGTTTTTTGGTGTGAGCATTACAGCTGTGTATATGCTTCCAGATGCCAATACCAAGGAGGTACTGGCTACAATTTATCAGTTCATAAATGATACCCAGGAGGAGAATCCGGAGTTTGCTTACATATCAGCAGATGGCTTCGGTAAAGACAACCTGAAATTGGTACTTCCCAGATTCCACCAGCATGTGGAATTTTCAATGATGGGGAGGACATACTGGACATAGTCTTCACCAATGTTAAGCAAGCTTACAAGGCAATGTCCCATCTGCATCTGGGTAGTTCAGATTGTCACTCGTCTTGTGTATCTGAATAAGACAATGAAGTTTGGGTGTCCATTTAAGTAGTTTATTACATACAAACACATCAGGATGGATGGCAGGAAAGTTAAACTTTAACTGACTGACTACTATACTCATGCATGCTCTCACCCTGACTGCTCACTCTTGCTTGCACATGCTCATTACTTAGATGCACGTGCCCACTGACTGGAATGCTTCTTATAGGTACATCACCCACTCTGTCCTACATCCTCCCTCTTTACTGAACTGTCTCACATTGACACCATGCAAATTATACAGACAATAATAAACAAAATGACACTCATGTTCAGTTTGCCATGTATCTGGAACTAGGTCTGGAAATGCAACCTGATCTTGTAATAGATAGGACTGCATTTAGCAACAGGGACAGTCACTTGGGAATGTTATGATTCAGAACTTTCAGGGATATTTTCTGGAACAGGGATTGCTGATAAAATGTCCTCTGGAACAGGAACATTGGACAAGTCACTCTGAGAATAAGAGTCTTTATTACAGGCAAGATGCTGTAACATTGGCTCAGACACTGGTAATAAATGCTTCTGATTCTGCCTAAATTCCATTCCTTGTGATTCCATGATATACAATCTCGGCTCGACACAAACTTTACAAGAATCCAATCTGATCAAAACCTTTTATTGACTGCATCGTCACTATCTCCCCTTCTTTTAATGGATTGAGTGATTTGCTGGTCTTATCATAGTAGGACTTCTGGGACAAACGCTTTTTCAAGAGTTGGGCTTTCCCTGCCTTGTAGTTCTTATGAAACCAGTAAATTGTTACTGCTTAGTAATGTGGTTCTGGTTTGTCTCAACATAAGTCTCAGGACGAGTGAAGGTGAACCAAGATGATTATCACGAGGAATGTTTCTGAGATTAAGCAAGTTAAGAAAAACATCTGTGTTGTCAAGTTTGGATCTGTCTAACAGCTGTTTTGCACTTTGAACTGCACTTTCAGCCAAACTGTTTGACTACATGTATTCAGGACTACTAGTAATATGAATAAAGTCCCACATTTCAGCAAAGTTTTTGAACTGCTGACTTGTAAACTGTGCACCATTGTCAGAAAAGACTCTGTGTCTCTTCAGCTGTGAAAGTAGCAGACTCCAAATCCAACTGCAGACCAGTGACAAGTGGAGTGCCACAGGGTTCAGTCCTGGGTCCTCTCCTGTTTGTTATCTACTTCTCAGAAGTACAGGCTAACATAGAAGGTCTTTGGCTAACAAAGTTCACAGATGACTGCAAACTAGGAGCCATAATCAAAACTCCTAATGATGTGGACATCCTACAAAAGGGCCTCACTGAGACAGATACCTGGTGTCAAAGCCATGGCTTCAAGCTCAGTGCCAAAAAGTGCATTGCCATCTCTTTTGGTAAAAACTCTGTACCCATGAACTACCACATAGGTGGTAGTCTACTTAACATCAAAAATGTTATGAGACCTTGGGACACAGGTGGACAGTAGTCTCTCCTTTGATAATCACATCACCACAGTAGTCAGGAAATCCTTCCACATGGCACACCTCATCACAAAAGGTTTCTCATCCAGGAAAACAGAAGTCATTGTTCCCCTCTACTTGTCACTCATTAGACCCATTATAGAGTACAACACCCCTTTTGGTATGTACCTCACAAGACATCTACAACAACTAGAAAGGCAGCAGAAATAACTCACAAAGAGGATTACTGGCCTCAAACAGATGCCCTACGCAGACAGTCTCAAAAAACTACAGCTTTACTCCGTCACATATCACCTACTCAGAGGCGATCTCTGCCTAACATACAAAGCTATGTCAAACCCAGAGCTGTTGGACATGCTTCACTTAAAGAAATCCCAATCCCTCCGAGCTACACGCTCTAGGGACCTAAACCTCGTCACCACAATAAACAGAACATGTTGGAGGGATAGATTCCTGTCCAAGAGACTTCCCATACTCTGGAACAAACTACCTATGTATATCCATCAAAGCTCCTCATTAGCACTCTACAAGAAAAATCTTGATGATTGGATGGGAGATATGAAATTCACCCCGGGGATCACTTCTGTGGCTTTGCTCGACAGGGGCACAGGAAAATAATTTTCTTGGGTGGCGAAAGCCAGGGTACCTTTTTGGCTAGGCTTATATAGGCCCTAGGGCCAATAGCCTAGTACCGACCTATGAACCTATGAATCTACTGTTGACCAAGGTAGTTCAGGAATCTAGCTTAACTGAAGTGATTCTTTCTGTTGTTGCGGTTTTGTATTATTACATACAGGGCAAGATGAAAGTACTTTCTCAATATGTTTTGACATAGAAGGCCAAAATACTAGTCCTCTCACCCTTCTTTTGGTAGAATCAGTTCCTGGAGGCCACGATGCAAGATCTTAATGTACTCTTGTTGCAAGGATTTTGTAACAATCACTTTTGGACCTTTCATGATACCATTGTCTGACAAAATCTTGTCTCTGTAAGGAGAATACTGCTGCACATCAACTGGTAAACAAGATTGCTTTGAAGGCCATCCTTGACAGTGGTTGAGCTTCTGTAGAATTGGATCTGATGCTGTGTAAGTTCTGAGCTCATCAAGATGTGTGGAAAGAAAATTTCTCACTTCCATGACTTCAAAATCAGGTTTCTCATTCTCATGCTGTTCTGTGGTATTCCTGGGTGATCAGGAATAAGTATCAGCAAGATAGAGAAGTTTGCCTTTTGTGTAGACAAGACTGAAGTTGTACTTTTGCAATTTGAGCATCATGCATTGCAATCTCACAGGAGCTGTGTGCATTGGCTTTTTCAAAATAGTAACTAGAGGTTGGTGGTCAGTTTCTATCTGGATAGGTTGGCCATAAATATAATTGTGGAATTTTGAACATGAAAACGCAGTTGCCAAGAGTTATTTCTCAATCTGGGCATACTGCATCTTGGTTTGAGTAAGAGTTCTCAATGCATAGGCTATTGGTCTACCCACTTGAAGAATGACTGCACCTAGACCAAACTTTGAAGCATCACAGGAAGGAATAACTGGTTTGTGAACATCATAGTATCTTAAAGTAGGTGAACTGACAATTTTCTCTTTCAGGACATCAAATATTATTTTATGTTGTACTGACCAGGACCAGGTTATATCTTTGTATGGCAGTTCTCTTAGCAGTGCTGAAAGTTGGCTCAAATCTGGAATGAACTTGCCTAAATAGTTGACTATACCAAGAAAGCATTGTAAGGCTTGGGCATTATCTGGAGCTGACATCTCAAGAATAGCTGTTTGCTTGGAGGGATCTGGTCAGAAGCCTGAAATGGTAAACAAATGACCCACATAAGTAACCTCTCTTAGCCTGAATTTACATTTCTGAGGATTCAAAGATTCACTTCACAAGCTCTTTCCAGAACTTTCTTGAGGTTTCTATCATGTTCGACTTCACCATTGCCTCCTACTAGAATATCATGTACTATAATAGCACATGGATAGCCAGAAAAAAAATAGTTCTATCACACGTTGAAAGACATCACTGGCAGAATTTATTCCAAATGGCATTCCTAGAAATCTGTACCTTCGAAATGGTGGATTAAATGTGGTCAGAAATGAAGATTTTTGATCAAGCAAAATTTGTCAAAATGAGGGCAGCAACTTCCTCGACTGTGCGCATAGGATGATGAGACCTTTTTAATCCTTTGTTCAAATCTCTTGGATCAGTACATATTTTGATATCATCAGAGCTTTTCTTATAAGCTACTACCATGGAAGATACCCATTCAGTTGGTTCTTCTACTGAACAAATTACTCCTAGCTGCACCATTCTGTCTAGCTTGACTTTAACTGTGTTCTGCATAGCTACTGGAAGTTTCCGTGCTGGTCTGATAACTGGGCTGAATTCAGGGTCTAACTTCATGGTGTATACAACTGTGAGTTTCCCTAGGTTGTTTGCAAAAATATCAGTGCACTCAGGTAAATGGTTTGGGTGAAATTTGAGCTGTTCTCTTTCAAGCTTACATGGCATACCTCTCAACCTCTTAGAACAAGAAAGCTGAACAAAGCCATAAATAAAAGTGGGACAAAGGTCCAAAAATAGGGACAAATTTTAAATATTGCTCTTACAAACTTAGAAAGTTGATAGAATAACAGGTTTTGCATTAGCATGAACTTTCTGAAGGGTATGAAGTCTGAAACTCAAATAGCTGTTAATTTCTAATGTCAACCTTTAATAATTTGCCACTAATTTGCCAGAAAACCACAATTTTATGAAAAACAGACCAAAAATATGAGGCAAATATCTGGACATTCTGTGAAAATCTGTACAGCTGAGAGATATGTTACATGGTGAACTTCTTTCTTAAATGAAAGCACTCCCATTTTCAAACTGTCTCTTAGGCCTAATAATGACTGCATGTGTCTCTTGACTATGTAAAACTGCAAGTCATAGCTGTTCCCAGCAAAGTAACATGAAAGCATTACTGAGTCTTTGGTTTGAATCTCTTCACCACCATAAGCAACAAGCTTCACACACTTTGTCAAGTCAAGTTGTTCTGCAGCTTTTACTCTAGCAAATGTTTCGCTGACATAGCATTACACTTTGAACCAGTATCTACTTTGAGCTCTATGGGTCTTCCATTAATCCAAACAGTATAAAAGATTTTGTTCTTTGCCCATAAATCTACTGCATTGACTGTTTCACCAAACGCAGACACACCATCAACATAAAAAGTAGAGCTGCAACTTTCTATTTGATCAGCTTGCCCTTTTGAATGCTCCTTTTTAATAAAAGAATGTGCCTCTTCAGACTTACAAAACCTTTTGAAACGATTCCAATTTTACAAGACTGGGACTGCTTACCAAAAGCTAAGCACTTTTCTTGTTTGGGCTTATGGCTACCATCACAATTATGACAGCTGACTATAAGGTTAGCTACAGGTTTTGCTTAATCACCCTTGTGCTTTGCTGCATGTACCCTGCCAGATTTCCAGCCCCCCAGGTAGGGACAAAAAAAAAAAAAAAAAAAGAAGGTCTCTGACAGCAAGTGAAGACCAAAAAAAAAAAAAATCTTTAATGCGGAACACAGTTCCACATTAAAGAACAGTAGCTCTGCACTAAGTACGGAGCTTCCCATGTTTAATGCATTGCAGTTCTGCATTCAACACAAGTAGCTCTGTGTTTAGCGATTTGTGATTGGCCCGTATACCGGCATATGGGCCAATCTAAAATCGCTAAACATGTAGCTTCTCGTGTTTAATACGGAACACAAGAAGCTCCGTGCTTAGCAATTTTTGATTGGCCCATATGCCAGGTATACGGGCCAATCAAAAAAAAAAACCAAACAAAGCAGAGTCTGGCCGGGATTTAAACCAGCAGGGTGGGACTCGGGATCAGGCTGCTGATCTCAGGACAGTCCCGCCCAAATAGGGACGTCTGGCAACCCTGCCTGGGCCTTACCCTTACCTGGGTTTTGCTGAAGCCACACCTTTAGGCCTGTATCTTTTAACCTTGTGCTGCATACTGTCTACATTGGCAATCAAAAATGCCATGTGTGTGCTTTTCTGTAAGCTCATATACCTGGCAAATCTCAGTGGCCTTGTTTAACAATAAATCACTGTCTCAAAACAAAAGCTTTCTCACTGTCATTATTAACACCATGCACAAGCCTGTCTTTTATCAACCGATCTCTCAGATCACCAAATCTGCATGTTTTAACTTTATTTCTCAAGTCAGTTATATATGCTGCAAAAGATTCAGCAGGCTTTTGATCTTTTGTGTAAAATAAGTGCTTTTCCATTTTAATATTCATTAGGGGGTTACACATTTCTCTAAATTTACATTTTAAGCACTCTGGGTATTCCTGCATTTCAGCTGGTACCACAATATGGCAGTTCTTCCCCTCTCCTGCATACACAAATGAATGTTCTGTTTCAATGGCTTCTGAACCAGCTAAAATAAGAAGAATAAATGCCTTTGTCTTAAGTAGCCTGCATGAAAATATTGCATTCCTGCTCAAATACACTCCAATTTTCTGCAATACTGTTATCAAACACAAAATAATTTGGTCTGCAAAAGCCTTCTCCCATGACAACAAATTACAGTTTAAACACAATGTAATCTTGGCCCTTGTGATTTTGTATGATCAGGCACACACACCAGGTACTTGTAATAATATTCAAATGCACAATAATCTCTTTGAAAGATTGAAATATTCTTTGAAATGACTGTACTTTGTGAAGTAACTGTACTATAATACTGCACACAGTTGCCATCACTTTGCAAACTTCGGATAGCTATAGTTATTGCAAAAAATGTAGTACACAGTGAAAAAATATGGTCATTTTCCCTTTTTTTTAATATACATTTTTATGTGATGTGGATATTGTTTCAAACATTTTCATTATTATTTTGAATACTTTTATCACTATGTCACAGTTTCTATCATTTTATTTAATTAGAAATTTGTTTTGAGCATTCTGAGTGCTTTGTTTTATATTTGTTGTGAAACAAAAATCATTTAAGTGAGTTTTAGTACCCTGAAATTGTTTCTGACCTGTTTACAAGTCGTTTGAGCAATAGGGATGATCCATTCCTGTATATTCCTCCATTTCTAACTTCGCACCTCATGGTTTTGATTCTTGATCCCATTCTGAAGCCATGTTGCTCGTCTTGTGTATCTGAATAAGACGATGAGGCTTGTGTGTTCATTAAGTAGTTTATTACATACAAACACATCAGGATGGATGGCAGGAACATTAAACATAAACTAACTGACTGACTACTACACTCATGCATGCTCTCACTCTGGCTGCTCACTCAAAATGGCACTCTTGCTTGCACGTGCTCAGTACTTATATGCATGTGCTGACTGACTGAAAAACTTCTTAGAGGTACAACACCTACTCTGATCTACACAGATCACCTAGCCACTATGCTAGTCCATGCATACAAACCACTGCTAAACAGAAGCAAGCCATCTAAGAAACTAGTCTCAGCACTGCACAACTGCTTTGAAAACACGAAATGGGATATGTTCAAGGAGACGGCTACAGTAAACCACCAAACAGACCTTGAGTGCATGGAGTCAATGATGGCGTACATCGCAAAATGTGTGGTTAATGTCACAGTGACTAAAAGCATCACCACACAGACAAACCAGAAACCATGGCTGACAAGAAGGGTATATGAGCTCCAGAAAGCAAGGAATGGCGCATACAAAATAAAAGCACTTGGCCAACTAACAATGAAGAAAAACACTGCAGTATATCAAACCCACAAAGGTGGGGGGCTGTGTCCCCCACACCCCCCAACTAAAAATACCAAAAATGGGATCACGCTACACTGGAGAAAAGGGCAAATTTCCCCATGTTGGCCAAGTGCATACTTACCCTGTTAATGTAGTGTGATCGATCTGTAAAGTAACAATTCCGTATTGTCATCTCAGTAAAGTCATCTTCAGGTAAGTGGTCTTTCTATTATTAGAAGCAGACTCATATATATATATATATATATATATATATATATATATATATATATATATATATATATATATATATATATATATATATATATATATATATATATATATATATATATATATATATAAAGGAAACTAAAGGATAACACTGTCCAAGCTGCAAAATCCTTTACTAATGCATTCTACGGGTACCTAGAAGAATGCATGGATTGTGCTATCCCAAGCAAAACCAAGACTTACTCCTCCAAGCAAAGGAAACTAGTCTGGTGGATCCCTGCCATAAACAAACTATACAATAGAAGGAGGAAACTAGTACAGATAAAAGTAAAATCCCAAGAAGGGAAGACATCTCAGATCAGTATCAGCAAGAAACTATGATCAATCATAAAATCATCCAAGGCAAGCTTCGAAAGAAAAATTGCCAAGGACTCCAAAGATAACCACAAGGCATTCTTTAGCTATGTCAAGAATCTAAGTGGCAATGCTCAGATCTGCTCGGAGTTAGTGCAGAAAGGCACAAAATACACTGAACCAACCGATATCGCCAACATCCTGACAGACAGGTTCAGTGCAAACTTCAACCCCTTCTCACCCCTAAAAGGGGCCATAACCATACCAGAAGAATGTACAGCCCCTGAAATCACAAACACTCAGGTTAAAAAAGCCCTCTTCAAAGCCATAAACACAGCATCAATGGGACCAGATGGTGTCCCAGGCTGCGTCCTACACGAGCTCAAAGACAAACTAACCCCTCACCTAAACACACTGTTTAAACTCAGCCTCTCCACAGGCTACGTACCCATAGAGTGGCACACAGCAACAGTTATTCCACTACACAAAGGTGGAGTCACAACAGACCCCAGGAACTATTGCCCTATAAGCCTGACTAGCTTGGTCTGCAAGGCTATGGAGCACATCATCATGGAACTCATTAACAGAGACATTGGAAACCTTCAAACACTGGACCCTATCCAGTTCAGCTTTGTTAAGGGCAGATCATGCCTCCTAAACATGGTGGACTTCTTTGAAACAGTTACCAAGGCTATAGATGAGGGAAAGGTGGTACACACAGCCTACCTAGACATTGCAAAGGCCTTCGACACCATTCCCCATTCTGATATTAAAAACAAGCTCACCAGCCTGAACATGAACCCCTGCATCACAAGATGGTTTGTCAACTGGCTCACGGACAGAACCCACATGGTGAGAGTTGTGGGAGCTAGGTCCGACTCTAAACCAGTTACAAGTGGCATTCCCCAGGGCTAAGTTCTGGGACCCCTCTTGTTCGGTATATACTTCTCAGAGGTACAGGCAAGCACAGGAGAACTATGGCTGACCAAGTTCGCAGACAACTGAAAACTGGGGGCTATAATTGACTCTCCAGCTGACACAGACATCCTCCAAAAGGGTCTCACTGAGATGAATACCTGGTGTCAAAACCATGGCCTCAAGCTAAATGCCAAAAAGTGCATAGTCATCCCCTTTGGAAAAAACAAAGTACCCACAATCTACCACATAGCTGGTAGCCCCCTAAATACAGAAGACATAAGGGATCTGGGGACCCAAGTAGATTGTAATCTCTCCTTTGATAATCACATTGCCAAACTGGTTAGAAAATCCTTCTATGTGGCTCACCTAATCACTAAAGGGTTTGCATCCAGATCAAAAGAGGTCATTGTGCCCCTCTACTCATCACTCATCAGACTCATCATAGAGTACAACACCCCATTTGGGATGTACCTTACAAGACACCTGCAACAGCTGGAAAGACCACAGAAGTACCTCACCAAGAGGATCACTGGCCTCAATCAGATGACCTATGCAGCTCGACTGAAGAAACTCCAGCTGTACTCTGTTGCATACCGCCTACTCAGAGGTGATCTCTGCCTGACATACAAGGCCATGTCCAACACAGAATTGATGGACATGCTTCACCTAAAGAAAACCATATCCCCTTGAGCCGCACGCTCTAGAGATCTAAACCTCACCACAACAATAATAGGACGTGCTGGAGGGGTAGATTCCTGTCCCAGAGACTTCCCATGCTTTGGAACAAGATTCCAATCTATATTAGGCAGAGCTCCTTGCTAACACTGTTCAAGAGAAACCATGATGAGTGGATGGGAAACAGAAAATTTACCCCGGGGATTACTTCAGTGGCTCTGCTGGACAGAGGCACAGGGAACTAATCTAAGGGGGTGGTGAAAGCCAACACATTCTAGCTAGGCTTATAAATGCCTTTGGGCAGATAGCCTAGTACCTACCTATGAACCTACCTATGAACCTATATATATATATATATATATATATATATACACACACACACACACACACACACACACACACACACACACACACACACACACACATATATATATTATCTGTGTGTGTGTGTCTGTGGGTGGAGGGCATGTTAGTTGGGCAAACGACTTAATATCGAATGGCTAAACATCAAGCCAATAACGCTGATGTCTAGAAAACAAATGCTTGGAAGTATGTGGGAAATCAATTATCTGAAACTGCAGTGTAATGGGGACTGATGATTTTTTATTTTTATTTATTTATTTATTTTATTTAACATTTGTTGACCGGGAATGTCCGACTAGGTTCCACAGAGCCTGTTTTCAGTGGAGGCCCGGGGAGAAATGCTCCAGATGCATGTCTTTGGAATGTGGGAGGAAACCGGAGTACCCGGAGGAAACCCACGCGAACACAGGGACAACATGCAAACTCCACACAGAAGGCACCACAGCCGATGATGGCTAGTATGCTGAAACCCATCTGTACTGTTCTCATATTTTGAGGAGATTTATTTTGCTGCTCAATAAATAACTTTAAATTATTTCAACCTCACACTCTGAGTGCTGGCCGTTTCATTTCTGGACTGCTAAATTGGCCCTTTCCCTCATTGTCCCATTATAATGTGATTTTGGAGTTGATATGTTTAATTAGCAGGGGTGTTGAGGTGCTGAGAGGCTTCCCTCCCTGCAAAAAATGACGTTTTCATGTCTTATCATGTGTTCAGTGATATGGGAGTCAATCTTCTCAGTATGATATTGAGTCATTATTTTTTGCATTATTCTTTTACTATACTTTATATATATATATATATATATATACATACATATATGCGTGTGTGTGTCTGTCTGTCTGTGTCTGTCTGTCTGTGTGTGTGTGTGGGTATATATATATATATATATATAAATATATATATATATATATATATATATATATATATATATATATATATATATATGGGTTCCATACACTAGATCGAATTTTCACTACTTCGAAATAGTGCATGGAATGCTCACTGCAACAAAAATGCACTTAATTGAAAGTGCACTTACGCGAAGTTCAGTACAACGAATGGGTGTTGTACTGAACTTCCCTGCAGTACTCACGGAGCTTAGGGTCAGGGCACGGGTCATAGTAAGGGAATAGCCCGCAGAGCTATCCCCTTACCATGACCCGTGCCCTAACCCTAAGGTCTGTGATGAGCTATCCCCTTACCATGACCCGTGCCCTAACCCTAAGGTCCGTGATGACTGCAGCGCAGTGAAGGACATAGCAATGTCCTCCACTATGGTGCAATAGTCACGAACCTTAGGGTTAGGGCATGGGTTAGGGTAAGGGGATAGCTTTACTAACTATCCCCTTAGGCTAACCCTAAGGTCCATGACTATTGCACCATAGTGGAGGACATAGCTTGTTTTTTATGTCCTCCACTGTGCTGCGGTGTTTTCGGTGAAGTGCACTTACGCAAAAGTTCAGTTTCGTTAAAGTGAACTTTCGCAGAAGTGATGCTTCCTATTACAAGTTCGAAGTAGTGAACTTTCGTTCTTGTAATAGGAATCCATATATATATCTATCTATCCATATATATATATATATATATATATAGATTCACTTCAGATGATCGAAGTTTTAAAACTTAGAACACCTGAAACAAAAACAAAAACTGCACCCCACACCCCCTGCTATTTAAATATCCCAACTCCAAGATCGCACTACAGTGAGGAAAAGTGAAAATTTCCCATTCTCGCTGTATGGAGATCTGCGTTCAAAACATCTGATGTTTTAACACTTCTATCATATGGTCTCAGCCATATGAAATTTGAAGTTTTAAAACTTTGATCATCTGAAGGGAACCCATAAATATATATATATATATATATATATATATATATATATATATATATATATATATATTTATCTTTACGCACACATATATAGAATGTGTATGTGTGTGTATATGTGTACATGTATATATGTGTGTATGTCCGTGTGCATGGATATATATGCATGTCTATGTATTTCCAAAACCTGTTAATTAATATGATCGCTATCATTATATTCTGACTGAGGAGGGTTGATAATGCACTCTCTGTCCTTTCCCGTTTTTCCCCTCTTTGTCTAATTGACTATGTATTGTGTTTCAGGAAATAAAGGTACAGATACACACACACACACACACACACACACGTATATATATATATATATATATATATATATATATATATATATATATATATATGTATTTATTTCTAAATAGATTTACTTGAAAGTGAGCTAGACTGTGTGTGTGTGTGTTGGGGTGGGTCTGGAGATCTGCCTACTTACTTGATAACAAAATAAACAAAGGCTAGTTATGTCTCCTCTTTTCTTACTAGTCTATGTTAAGAGATAAAGGTTTCAGCCTTAGCTGGTTATTTCTCAGATACTAACAGTGCTTAATTGTGTATCAGAAGGATATATAATCCTGGGATTCTGTCCTCATTACCATAAAGAAGAATACACTTCCTTACTGCTATGCTTCTAAATTTTAAGTAGAGTGTCTTTTAAGTGGTACAGCAGTTTATTTGTGCTCTGCCTCAGGAAGTTTCTGGATGCTGTCCCTCTCTTTATTCTCATCTTTGTGATGACAAATATATGTATATAGGTATACACATGTCTTCAAGAAATTGCTCTCCTTTCTGCTTCCAAACAATGTGTGTGATACTACATAAGATTATAAGTGATAAATGATAGCAAACATGCAGAAGCAAAACCAGCAACCCAAAGAGATGGCTCAATATGGCAATTTTTCAAAAAATAACAACCAGCAAACCACCTGTGGGTTAAATGTTTTTTTTCTTAAAATTATACAAAAGTTGAGCACTTTCATCTGGTAAACAATGGTCTTCTGAACTTCTATATACTTTTTTATTCAAGTGCAGTTATGATGCATTCTAGGTGATAACTGCAAGTTGAGAACTGTTCTTAGCTATGGAAATACTTGATAGCTATATATATATATAAAATCACAAAGCTTTGTGTGTTAACGCAATATGTAAAGCAGAGCTTAAAATACAGTTCTTTAAAATCAAAAGGAGCGTGTGTATCCTACACCCTGCCTTGGAGGTAAAGTATATGATTCAGTATAACAAAATAGCCTTAAAGATCTTTAACTTCAACCATAATGACCAATTTTTAAAAAAGAAACAGTGAAAATATTATGACAACACAAACTATTTATAAAACATTCCATTCTAGGTGGAGTTGAAATCTTTTAAGCTTTTCAGGTTTGGCGAGACTGGTCAAACAAATATGTGAAAAATGCGATTCATGCGCTCTTTTATTAATTAGGAAAGCTGCAGGCTGTATCGAGTTCCTGATCTTTTAAATGATGACCACCTCTGACATCAGCAGACGTTCAGTAGGTGGGTGAATATTTACATATGTCTAGATATATATATATATATATAAGGCAGTGAAATAAAACTTTTGTCAATAAGATTTTGCTCATTGAATTTATAAGGTAAGTATCTAATGCAACTTACATTTGTTTCAGTTGCTTTGCTATTTTACATTGCTTCACTCTCTATGTTAGTGTAAGAGAGAGAGTGAGTTCCTCCTGTTTCCACTTTTGGTTGAAGTTTTTCATCACCATTTAAACTCTACTCTAAGATATACATACAGAGCACAGAAGTAGAAATGTATTGTGCAATCCAAAAAGGAATATATTTATGTATATATAAATACACACACACACATATATATCAAAATACTGTACAATAATTAAGTGATAATACTGTACCTGCTATTGCATTTTATATATACTTTTTGCATTCACTTGTTTGATGCATACATTTACTTTTGCATGACATCACAATAACATTTTTCAATTTGATGGCTTGAAGTGATACAGTTTATGTTCATGTTGACACGTTTCTTTGAAATTTCAGCAGAATTACTCAAAAATACGTAATGTTTGTTCCACTTTATTTTTATGCTACTTTTTATTTATTGATGGTTCATTTATTCAAGGAATGGCATTATTTCCCAATTCAATTCCGTTCAGATATTTGAAATGGAGTTGAATAAATGCAAGCTCACAAAAATCTAACTATTTAATTGTGCCAAGACAGCACATTCATTAAATATAAGCTATAATTATGATGAAGGAAGGCGACTATGAGAGTTTTATAAACCAGCATGGAATGACTGGTAATGTTTGACAACAAGTACACTGTTGAACAAGTTATGTTTGTCTCATGAAACTTTTATTTTAAATGAGCCAGTATTTTAAAATGGAAAACAGAACCCTGAAATATGATTTATTTATTTATCAAGTGTATAACCTATTAATTTGACTTATTTAGTTTTACTTTTTTAGTACAATTGTCTCATAAGGTGAGATAAACTATACTTTAAAATCATTAGCTCTCACTGCCTTATTCTCTATAATGCTGCACTGGTGTAAATCCTACTGTTTGATAGCTTACATGGTTTTGTTCAGTTTTCTACAATAAAGCTATTAGTCTTGTGCTGTTTTTGATAACATACTGTATTAAAAAAAAAAAAAAACTTTTGTCAGTCCTGTGTACACTAAAATCATATTTCCTTTTTCTGTTTTTTATAGGACTAGAAACTAACAGATTTTTACTGGCAAATACCAAAATCCATCAACACTTCATTATAAAAGATGAAGACATTCCTTGGAATAATCTTGACTATTGGATTGATAAAAGAAGGTAAGAAAGGCCAATGATGACACATAGCTTAAATGAATGTAAGATATATTAGAAGGTTTCATTTATCATGAATACTAGTTTCACGAATCATGCAGTTTCATTGCAACCAGAATAACAAAATCGGTTTGTGATGGACCACATATATTGAGCAATGATTTCATTGCCTATCATGCTGTTAGTATGATTTATATAGAATTGTGACTATATGGGATCTCTCTAAATTTTTCAGTTTTTCTCCAAATCTCAGGAAGGCACTGGTCAATTGGTTTCTCTAAAACTACTCATATATAGATATTTAATATACCCCTGCCCTACTGGCCTGGTCATACCATGAAAGGATCCATACTGACCAGTTTGCATAGCTGGTTAGCATCTGATTAAATTAAGCCTCTATTCAGTTTATATTGTCTATGGTTCTTGTGTGTCTATTTGTTGAGTTTGGATTTAAGTACAGTCTGGATGCAATTAGGTCATACTGGTTCTTCGGTGGAGGGCTACAGACAAGGAATATGGACAGCTTTTCATTTTTGTTGCCTTTGTATATAGCTCTTTGACTATAACATTAGTATATTCAATCAAAGCAGTGTGTGGTGGGGGGCTTCCCACAGGGGAAAAAGTTTATGTTCTTTTCAATGCTAGCAGCATTTGCATATTTTGGAGTACGATTTATATATGCATTAAAACATGGAATAAGTACAAAATTTCTTTGTTACAAAATTCAGATATGAGAGTAAGTAACATTTTCCCCATGGTGATGAAACATTCTTTTGATTAACAAATATTTTCTCTGCAATTATACCTTGACATATACACAGTTCAATGGATTATTCAGTGCTTCAGTGCTGTGTAAATTCACACCTGATTATTGCTACAAATATAAGGTAGATAGACAGTCTTTTATTAACTGGTGGTTGGCACAGATGATTAAGGGCATGAGCTGTTAACAAGCTCCTTCCTGAAGAACTGGGTTTGATTCCTTCTGCATTTATTTGCCCCCTGTGTGATCTTGTACAAGCCATTTATTCAGGCATTATTTTGCGACAATTTAAAATTTGATCTAGGCTCATTGATGGTGTTCTGGACTGCATGCCTAGTATATACCTATGAACAATATAGAGTACATTGTGACCGATAATTCTGAATGAGTTTGTATAGATTTTACAGTGTAGTAATTGGTGATTAGATGTAGTAGTGGCTCAAGGCAGTGCTGGTTCCTCATTTGCTAGTTGTCAGACTCCACATTGTGCTTAAAAAATGTTTGCCCTTGTTATTATGTACCTTTGGTATAGTCTCTACTCTTAGTATCTTAGTGTATAGACATGTGTTAAATATACCAATACATAGGATGACCCCTGACTGATCCAGTAACCTTTGATTTTATACCATTAACATAAATAAATTAGTACTGGATCAGATCCACATGAATGCTTCCTGGTGATACATTCTATAGAAAGTATTATTTGCTTTATACTTTCTTTTATTCATCGAGTTTAAATTTGACTAACATCATAACAAATGCACCTTCACCTAGAACTCTTATTTTGAATATATAATACATAAAAGCTTGCAATTATAATCTGATAATGCATATTTATTAAGCGTGCTACCAACATTCCACGGTCAGCAGGATCGTATCTTCATACAGCTGTAAGGAATTTACACGTCACACTCATGCTGAGTATCCTTCATACCTGATGAACAGGACCACACTAGTACCTGAATTCACCTTAGCTCTTGCTTTAGGCATGGAGTCCTTATATGTCATTACATTTAATGTTATAATTGCATTTAGGTTTTGGTTTGGGGTGACAGGGTTATACAGTCTGCAGATGTGCTGCTCTATATAGCTGTCAGTGTAAGGGGGATTATCTTGAAATATTGTGAATAATTAAGTATATTGTGCTTTGAGCTTTGTCAATTAATTTTCTCTTTAGGCAGCTTTTTTGAACTTTTGGATTTTCTACTGCGTGAATTCAAACAGCAATTACAATTTGCTGAAAAAGCACAACTTTATGAAGTATATTAAAATGTTAATAGCGACATAGAAGGATGTGTGTTTAGAAGGGGTGGGAAATGCTCATGCCATTACGTCAGATGGTCACTGTGGGAACCTCTGCATTGGAGGGTAATGGGGCTTTTAATATACATTTATTTATTTTTTTTTGAAAATCTTTTTATTTTATTATCTTATAGACAAACAATACAAACCACAGAAGAACACTGTACAAACATCAACAAAAACTATATACAACTATACAATGCCCATATCATTCACAATATATACAACAGATAATAAATTAAAGAGATATAATACAAAAATGAAAAGTGTTTCAGGTTAAAAGACAATCAAAGAATACATTCCAAAAATTTTCAGAACAGAATTTGTGATTACCTTTATAAAAGAGATACTTTTGTGCCCTAATATGCCTAATTACCAATTCCTTTAGACCTTCCCATGTTAGTGCGGCTTGGCACTTCCAATGCAATGAGATATAATATTTGATAAATAAGACAATTGAAATCACCACCTTGAGCTGAGCTTTAGGAATATTATCAGGAGGGATATGTAATAAAGCAAATTGCCAAGAAAGTGTTGATTTTTTGCATCCCATTTTCTCCAGAATAACTTTAAAGGCACACCATAGTCTATACACACAGCTTTTAATATACATTTAAACATTGTCAAAGACATGCTACATACAGACGCACACACACACACACACACACACACACACACATGCATACAAACACACACACACGCATACAAACACACACACACGCACACACACATACACACACATGCATGCACACACACACACACACACATGCACACACATAAGCATATACATGCACACACCTACAAGCAAACACACTCGTGCACATGTGTGTGCACGTACACATTCTTTTTACTTCAAAGAAATTGAATGACTGTTGACTTATTTTTTTAGTTGTGCTGTATGACATGTTAATATATTACATGCCTGCTTATGTCATCAAATATGTAAGACAATAGAGGATACAGAAGCATGGGGAGGCAGCATTTTTAGAAAGATGTTAAATTACTCATTGCTTTTTACTAGCTCACTGAAGGAAGTTAGAGTCTAGCCAAAAAGGCAAAGGTTAGAAGTAATTATATATTGTTTAAAAACTGCTTTTGTATAACCAAAGTTATGAAGTGTTGCAGTGTTACTGAGACAGTGTAACACTGCAACCAGTAACATAAACAGAGAGCTGTGAAAGGGACACCAATCAGAATCAGTTTGCTAAGTGCTCAGAAACTCATATTGAAAGGTTTATCACATACAAAAAATTATGTTTTCCTTTATTCGGAAAGTATGCAGACGGTTGTATGTACACAAACCACTGTAAGTACACAATTTGCCACATTCAGTCTGAAGTTTCTTCAATAGAAAGTTTATACTTACAAATAAACAAAAGCAAGCAACAAACAAAAAACAAAAAGATTTACACTAATAACCATTTATCTGACTCTCTGAATTAGCTCTGATCATACTATGACCCCCAAATTAGCAATCTGTTTATAGTATCATTATATGCAGGTTTAGTGGTTCAGCATTTACAACTTTACTTGCCATTGTAAGTTAAGTAAGATAAGAAGCCCTCCATGCTGTAAAGTTTGGGAACACTGATAAGGTCAGTCTTTAATCACTTAATGAGCACATAATTAAGTGCTGCCACCTCCCTTAAAAGAAGCTTCAGAGCTACAGCTGAAATGAAAGTGACATGGAAAACTTAAAGATTTAATGTTCTTACTCTACTTGATAGTAATACCCCTGCTGGAGAAGTGTACCATTTAACAAGTTTATACCCCCTTTACTCCAGGACACCTTAAGGATATAACACCAGCTACATGCCTTCTGAATGCCAGTGACTATGTACATCTTTATGGGTACATTCAGGCCAATAAAAGCAAACCTCATAAGCCATAGGCATGCTAATTTTCTCTTTTTATGACATCCCAATTTCAGAAGTAATCCCAAACAATTTAAGAAGTACCAATGTTGGCATACAAGGCATCCTGTGTCCTATTACTGATGGATTTACCATGCATCAACAAGTCAAATGGTATCATAAGTGTTTGGTCTAGGGAGCTAAACCTCTTCTGCAACATAAACAGAACAATTTGTAGGGACAGGTATATCTTGCAGAGGATACTGCTGTGGGGAAACAGACTCCCCATTCACATAAAACAAAGTTCATAACTGTCCATTTTCAAGTACAACTTACATCTATGGATAGGAAACAGAAAATTTATGCCAGGACTGCACCCTGTACTACTAATGGATAGATATAGCTTCTAAATGCTTTATCCCATCCATGAGTCCCCTCAAGTAATCTGTAGTATGATCCCAGTTATTCTCATTGGGATAGTATAAACTATTGACCATGGGATAGGTAAGGCTGATCTATATCCAAGTGGGATATGTTATTTTGAGCATAAAAAGGGAAGTTGGCTGGGCTTAAAATGGTCTGCGTGGGCAGCTATCCTAGTACTTATCAAAGAACCTATGAACTCTACCCGATTAACAATTTCAAGGCACTTTATTCAGATCTACACTGACCACATCAAAGTGGTATGTCAGATCTTTGTCCTTGGGCATTTTCCCTGGTAACAGGTGATCTGTTTTTAAATGCAGACTGTTTAATATTACTTTTTCCACCACTATGCTAGTAGTTAACTGCTAGATTAAATATCACTTCTCTAAGATCACATCAAGTTTAAAAGCTAAGACTTTTATCCATGAGTATTTTTATGGTAGTTGACAATTTCTCCTGAAAAGCAAACTATATAATTTTACTTTTCCTGCCATTATGTAGCTTGTTAGCTACCACATTATATACTATTTTCTCAATACTATTGGATACTATACAGAAGAGAAATATTAGCCAGAAGGATCATACTTGTTTTTAGTAAGCTTTTACTCTTGTAGACTAGAACAATAACTGCATCCTTACAAGTAGGCATTAGAGTTTGTTAAAGTAACAATCTATTTTAATCATTCCTAATAAATGAAGCTATGCTAAAACTTAATTCTGTTAATCCTCTAACTGACAGATTTTCAAGAATACTCTAAATTATGAGTTTTCAGTCAGCCACAAACTTACTTAATCTTTTCTATAATTACCACGTCCTTAACAGGCTCATGTTTTCCCAAAAGCATTCACCTAGAGTATTTAAGCAGCAAGCCATACTTTGGAAGGATGAGACCTTGCTGTTTTATCTCGAGTAAGTGTCAGTATATTGCCAACCATGTCAAGAATATGCTTTCCATCACCTTGCTTCCCTCACTTCAGATGAACATAGAGACTAATTTTCCCATCATTTGTGCTTTAGTGTAACCCTCTGTCTGTCTTAAACTTGATTTAACCTGCCTCTAAAGTACTTTATATTTAGTTAGGTCATTCTTTTCATTTTTTCTTTTCTATTTTTTTTTTCGTTTTTGATAAGACGTTTTGTTTCCTTAATCATTTTCCAAGAATATATTTTCTCCTTACAGAATATAGCAGATTTATAAATAAATGTGACTGCAGTAAGGAATGATCATCAGGGTCAGAACTGTGCAGGTGTGGCCATTCCATTCCTGACTGACAGCAATAAGGGGCATGGTCATGTCTATTTTTCTTGCATTTGGTAATTATTCTAATTCATACATTTTTTTTTAGTTTTCAAATAAATAACTGATAATTACAGAGAGGCAGTAGCGCTTCATGTTAGAGTTTGCAAAAGTGCTGTTCGTTTGACTTGTTAAGTGAATTAGCACAATATTTAAAAAAAATATCTCTGATGTTGGTCTTTTGCCACCCCTCTCCCCTTTGTTTTATCTTTGAGTATGGAATGCTGAAGTTTAATTTCTTTGTATTTTTTACTTATGTATGTAGCAGTATGCTTAATGCTGCTTACATCTGAATGCTGCTTGTGGACGGTTATCCCAGCTAATGGGCGTACAATCAGGAATGAATGAATGAACTATATCACTGTTTCTTGTTCTACTGTTTTACCAGTTTTTTTTTTTTTATTGGAACTCCCAAAATCATGCTTGCACCAATCAGCACAATTGACATGCTACTACTGCAACATAGCAGATGTAGAAATCGTGCTCTACTAAAAAGAAATTGTTTATCTTTGAACTAGAATTGCTCTTTTCCAATGAATAAATGCATGCATGAATATTGTGGTAAAAGTATGTGCATTGTAGTATGGGACAGCTACCATGTGGTCTGTTGTAATATTGTTTCTTTATTATAAACCAGCAATGACAAAAAAGCTCAGTAAATAGTGCAGTTAATTCTTTCATTCATAACGCCAGATCACCTTACATTCTGACTGATAGGAAGAATAAACCAATTGTATTATTTAATGACTTTTTGTCATTGTTGTTTTTGCATTGTTATAATTGGATCACATTCCAAAGACATGTGTCTAGACTCTGGAGCATGTTTCCCCAGGCCTCTGCTAAAAATAGGGTCTTTCCCAGTCAGACTTTCCAGGTAAACAAAGGTTAAATAAAAAAAAAAAAATATATATATATATATATATATATATATATATATATATATATATTTGCTAACAATGGAATGTTTCTAGTGTTATAGCCTTTATAACCTAATGTTCACCATTTTTTGGAACACAACAAAGTTCAGAGGGCAAAAGTGATACAAGGCAGATGACATTGGACATTTCTATGTGCCCTAACATTACCAAATGCTCAATGTGTAATTTGCTTCCTTGATCAGGAAGGCTATTAGACATTCTGTGATTGTGAAAAATATGTTTGCAACATATTTTTATTTTCTGAAACCTCATTTTTTTCTTCTTTTTTTGTCTTTTGTAGTGTACTTACAGTGTGAGGATACCTGTCTTTATGATGAAGAATGTCTTCCATTTACAATAAATGAAACAACACACTATAGCTGTGAATGCAAAGCAGCAATATATAATGCCAATACAGGTATGACTGCACCTAAATCTTAACACTGTTGGCATATTGTCATGTTTATCATGTTTGCTGATGTTGTACTCTAATAACAGTTATATACAGCATTAATGCATTATCTCCAAAAATGTGAGCAAAAATCAGAAATGCTGTTGTGATATAGCATCACAACAAGACTTACAGGGGGTAGTCAGCAGTGATGCCACAGATACTGTATATCAGAAGCTTAAAAGTACAAATGAGCAAATTGTTCTAGTGAATGTGCATTCTGAACATGCAGTTATAACACCAATTCAAATAGTGCAGAAATCACTTCTCCAATCAGGAGTTTTAAACTGGAGTGATTAAAAGCATTTCTAATCAATATTACTTGTTTGAAGAAAACTAAAAATAGCAGTGAAAAAAGTGATGTCTACTTACCTGTTTACCTTGCCACACATAAAAACAGCACAATCACTCACAAACTCAGCCACACATGGGTATATATATATATATATATATATATATCTATATATATATATATATATATATATATATATATATATATGCACACATACAATTACATACACATGCAAACACACATACACACACACAAGCACACAAGCACACACGCACACATGCAAGCACACACGCATACACAGGCACACACACAAGCTCACACACACACACACACACACACACACACACACACACACACACACACACACACACACACACACACACACACACACACACAAACACACACACACACACACACACACACACACACACACATAACCTATAGTATACTGTAATTTATTGCTGACATAATACAGAGCTATCCTAGTTCTTTAATAATTTTTGAACAGATGTTATCACCAATTGTTATTTTTGTCCATAATCATTATGGAAATAAAGGATGACGCATTTTGTCTGACTGGACTGTTTTAATCTCACATAGTCTAGAGAGATGTATGATGCAAACACATTTTGCTTTAATTAAGTTTCACAAAGTTAGGCTTTAATTGAATTATTAAAGTCAGCAGATAACTGTCTCACTCAGATTGATTGATCTATTTCAATGTCAGTCCGTCTATGTATTATTTACCTATCTAGCTACCCACCTATGTATCTAACACTAGTTTACTTCTTTTTAGCAGCAGAATTTCTTTTTCATTACCTTTTTTAAAATCATAATATTATAAGTATAAAGTACTACAGTTTCTTCTTAGCAAAGTCTAACACTATTGTATAGAAATTAATAGGGTAAAAGAAAGTTTGGTGTGGACATGAAGATAATCACTAAGGTTTTCATTGGTCATGACAAGGGGATAACTACAGAAGATAAATTGACATGGAACTGATAAAGGAAGCCAGAACTGTCTGTAGTAACAATGTAACATTTCACATTCTGATTTTCATGCTATCCTATTCATTACGTGGCTGGTAAACTTGGTGAAGTAACACTGTAATATATCCCATTCTGGTCTGTAGTAGCAGTTCTATTCATTACATAGTTGGTAAACTGGGTGAGATAGCAGTATAGCATTTCACATTCTGATGTGCATGCTAAGCTATTCATTACATGTTTTTTAAACTGGGTGAGGTCACAATATAACTTTTCACATTCTAATCTGCAGTCTGTGTTCCTCAACACATGACTGTTGCTGTACTGCAGTATCCTGGCAGTTTTTTTCTACTGTCACAGTATCTCCTTGCAGTCTTTGTTCCATGATTCAAACCATATCATTTATTATAATGAGCAATTCTCTTGCTAGGTGACATGATTCAGCAATCAGTATCCTCATTCTAGGGGATACTAACTTCTTTCTGCTTTCATCCAAAATGCCAGGGTTATTAAATTTATTTCACCTTGGAGTTAAACTGATTACAGGGCCTTTGGTGACTATGGATTAATAAAGCTATATTGACCAAAAAGTCTTTTATGATATTTTGGCAACCAACCAGAGATGAAGATAAATACTGAAATTGTTAAGCATATCTATGAATTCATGCATGTGAGAGTGGCATAACAGTTATTGCTATATCCATCTTGTGTGTGTTAATCTTACTGATCTCTTGATAGCTGATGTGAAATTCAGATGTGGTGTACATCCCTCTCTACTCATCTTGTAGAAGGTGTGTGTGTGTGTGGGGGGGGGGGGGAGTACTGCTTACCTGTTTATCACTTTTATTCTAATCAATTCTCACACATAATGGGCAGCTGCATGAACCTTGTCAAGAATGCCAGGTAGATATTCAGGTTCTGTGTCATGGGCAATACAGAATCACTCAGGCAGAGTTTGCCCATACTAGTTACTCAGCAACATTGCCAAGAAATAAATGTTGTTTTGATCTTTAACCAACTGTTATTTATTTTTTATACAGCAGACAACCTTATTTACTAAACTGCCCATTATAGCTGTTTTTGTCCTTTCATTTCATGAGCTACGTGGAAATGTCTATGATTTCCATTATAGTTCAATGATTCATTTACACCTGCATTTGGGCCAAGTGTCAATCAGAATGCAGAAGCCACAATGAATATATATATATATATATATATATATATATATATATATATATATATATATATATATATCTTCTAGAACCTATCCATGTGTCTAATTGTTGTTATTAAACCTACAAAGACTGGACTTGATGGATATGTAATGGAACTTTATTCTATAATCGGAGCAATGACTGTTTTGCCTAGCTCATGCAACGAATGGACAAAAATAGTTGTAATAGGCAGCTTAAGTAACAAGCTTGTCTGATGTCAAAACAACTAACAGATTCAGATTAAAAACAGGGCACATATAGTCATTGTTTATTAGAAAACTTGTATCAGTAGCATCACCTGCCAAAAAGTGCTCATTAAACAAATTCACCAGTATCACACCAGCATTCATTACTTCATCACCAACAATAACTGGTCCAAAATATTTAACACTATTACTAACGTGTTTGACATGAGTGTATGCGTTCATAGAGCAGGTATGCTATGTGAATAGTAATCACTACACATAACACATACACCAGTGTCTCAGCAAATAAATCCCTAAGGCAAAACACTTCAAAACCTAATGCCTTAGTCACAGGCAACTCCATAGTAAGACACACACAGATGTCCCCCTCACCAGGCTGGTCAAAAAAAAGGTAATGATCCTCTTCCTGTCATGTGCCAGGATCCATCAACTCATGCACGCACTCAATCACTCGATCACAAGTACTGTTATGACTCTGTCATAGTCCAATGTGGGGTGAATGACTTGAGATGTTTTCACTGGACTATATGAAGAGAAAAATGACTGAACTCTTGGATTATGTGTCACAGGCAGATATAACTCTAGCCCTAAGCAGCATTCTACCTTCAGCCAGGATGATGCCGCAATATAAACAAAAAATGTTCGACTTCACCAATTGGATTAGCTTTTGGTGTTAGACACAATGTCTGTCAGCCTGGAAAGTCATGGTTAACAGGTAAATAAGCTTACCTTACCCCATAGTCCGTTTTTTAGGGAATGTCAAAAGAACAAAATTTCCAATATAACGAAATCCACTAAAGGGAAACTAGAGGTTTTGCTGCTTAATGCTAGGAGTCTGAATTGGAAACTGCACTCCCTGGAAGCACTCTTCATCTTGGAAGATGCTGACATCTGTGTGGTCACCGAGACTTTCTTCAAGGCCATAGAGAACACCCTAGCCAGACCTCAAACTGACCATGAAGGAACAAAACGTGGAGGTGCCTCTGTCTTCATTAAGGCCAAATACATCTCAAGACTGGTTAAACAGTATGACTCCCTCAAACTACTCCATGTCCAGTTAACTGTAGGCAAAGTACCCTATTACATTATCACTAGCTATAGGTGTCCCACCATGAACAAAAAAAAGCAAACCACCTACCTGGACCTACTGGAGTGACTCGTCATATAGCCCAACAATTTAATCATGGGAGATTTCAACTATCCTTCCATCAACGGGAAGACGTACACAAGCACAAACTCACCCAGAGATTCCTGGACTTTGTTAACACAAATGCTCTAGGACAGATTCTCTGCACCCCCACAAGGGTATCAAATGTCCTAGACATAGCACTCACCAAAATGGGGGTCACTGCACACCCCCCATGTGATGCCCTCCCTGGTAAGGTCAGATGAAAAATCAGTCTTGTTCAAAGTAACTGTTAGACCTGAACAAGAGCAAAAAAACTAGAAAACTTTTCCAAAGCAAACTACAGCCTAATACACAATGGTATAAAAAGTTTTATACCCCCTACAATCACCGAGAAAAACTACTCCAATGCAGAGGGGTATGCAAATGCCTTGCATAAAAACTTAAACTGTATAGACTCGGCCAGATCAAAACCAGGGGCTCCCAAAAAACAAGCCACCCTGGTGAACTTCAAGTATAAACAGAAACAGGTTATATATAACAAGAGGAAGAACCTGATTTCTAAGAACAGACGGGAACTGGCTCAGCAGAGGAATAATTCCCTCCACAGTCTGAAAGAGCAAATCAGAAATATTATACAAAAATAAACTATGAAGCTAAAATAACATCCCTAGCCAAGGATAATAAAAAGGCATTCATTAACTATGTCCAAAATCTAAAAGGGAATTCCCAGCTATATGCCAAACTGGTAATGGATGGCACAACTCATACCATACCAGAGTAAATTAACAACTTGCAAGGTGACAGATTTGGTGCAAATTCCACCCCCTGTCCTCACCAACCATACCACAAAACATACCTGACACCATAGATTAAGTCATATCTTCACTCTCTAAGGCCAAAAACATGGTCTCAGTGGGACCAGATAACATCGCTGGTTGCTTACTAAGCAATTTAAAACTGTACCTAGTAGATCCAGTTAGCATTCTCTTTAACCACAGCCTGAGAAATGGCTTTGTTCCAGCAGGGTGGAGAACAGCAACAGTAATCCCCTTGCACAAAGGGTGGGGGGCATCAACAGACCCTGGAAACTATAGACTCATATGTCTAACCAGCTTCATCTACAAGGCCATGGAAAGAACCATCGTGGACCTTATCAACAAGGATGTAGGCACCCTTCAGACTCTAGACACAACCCACTTTGGCTTTGTTAATGGTGATCATGATTATTAAACCTAGTAGACTTCAAAAAAGTCAAAGCCCTGGATGAAGGTAAGACAGTGCATGGCACCCATCTTGACCTAGCCACTCTTTTGACACAATTCCCCACTCAGGTATCATTGAGAAACTCTCTCAGCTGGGGAGCAACCCTTACATCATTAGATGGGTAGCCAATTGGCTCATCAACAGAACACATACTGTCAAAGTTGGTGACTCCACCTCTGTCAGTAGACCCATCACCAGTGGTGTACTACAAGGATCTGTGCTGGACCTTTTACTGTTTGGAATCTATTTCTAGGAAGTCCAGGATAAAGTAGATGATCATTGGCTTACCAAGTTTGCTAGTGATTATAAATGGTGTGCAATTATTAAGTCCCCCAGTGATGTTAACATATTGCAGTAGGAGCTAACACAGACAAATAACTGACGCCAAAGGCATGGGCTAAAACTAAACTGAAAAGGTAAAGTATTATCCCCTTTGGCAAAGTAGAATTTCCTGCTAATTACAATATTGGCAACACCTCCCTAAGTTCAAACCCAGTGGTGCAAAATCTGGGAGCACAGATTGATATCAATCTGAACTTCAACCACCAAGTTTCCACAGTGATAAGGAAAGCCTTCTGTATTGCACTTCTCATAAGTAAGGGCATCACATGCAGGTCTAAGGATGTTATAACTCCACTGTACTCAACCCTCATCAGAACATTAATAGAGTACAATGCTCCCTTCTGCATGTACCTCACCAGACACCTGCAGCAGCTGGACAGACCACAGAGGTTTCTCACCAAGAAAATACATGCCCACCAAACCATGACTTACATGGATAGACTGAAAGCCCTGTTACTGTACTCTGTATCCCATAGGCTGCTGAGAGGTGGCTTGTGCCTGGCCTACAGGGCAGTCTCTGATTCTGCAATGATGGAAATGCTGCACATCTGCAAGTAAAACAGCACAAGTCACTATCTAGGGATCTTAACCTAGCCTGTGACATTAGCAGAACATGCTAGAGAGACAGGTGTATCTCCCAGAGATTGCTGCTTCACTATAATGAACTTACAATGTACATGAAACAGAGCTTCTCACTGACTCTAATCAAGCACAACCTAGACAAATGGAAGGGAGACTGAAAATTTACCCTGGGGTTGGCACCCATGTCCTCCATGGACAGGGGTAGTGGGTCTTGATCAGAGATTCATTTGATGAATTATGTCTATATAACCAAGGAAAACTGGGGCAACTCAAGATTAACATGGCCAGGTTTGTAAGAGCTCTAGAGCTGCTAGCCTAGTAACCCCCTATGAATATATGTAAATTACTTTCAAATTTGCTTTTTGCTAATCTCAGAGAAGCATTCAACTTTCTGGAAACTAAATTATAAGATCATTTTACATTTTTACTCTTGTACCTCTTCCAAAGTCTGGATTTCTTCCTGTTTTACTTTTTCAAAAGTTTAGTATGGCCAGTATTCCACCATGGTGGAATAATTCTCAGTGAACTATTAGTTACTGTTTTCCTACACCTAGTCGAGTGACCTTCATATATATTTTCAAAGTCCAGTAAAGTTGCAATTAGTTCAGCAAATGTTATGAAGTAGAGTAAGGTGTTTTTCTATTATGCCATGCCTCTAACCACAGCTTTTTCTTGGCCAAAATGCATTCATCACAAACAGACAGCTTATATTACTGCATAACATGTTCCAATTCCTCACTCTTCCTGTTTTCTAGATCATCTAGTTAATCTGTAGTTTAACTGAGGTACTCCCAGTGCAAGGAGCTGCAAATGACCTCTCAGAGAACATCCTTTTCTTTCCTTCCCTTCAACCAGCATTCTAATAAATTTTGTGCCATTTGAAAATATGTTACAAGAATCACAGAAAGATGCCTTGTTATTACTTCATCTGGCTATCCAAAAGCTGCACTTTAACATTGTATCATATAGCACGGGTTGAACAGGCACCCTAAAATTAGGGCTTGAAGTTAATTCTCATCATCCTCCACTGCACATTTAAGACATGCAAGCTGTAATGCTCTCATTTATATTATGTAATACTAAAGTTGTCACTAGAAGGTAATACAGTGCCTAACTAATCTGTTCATAAATTGTCAGGAGATGGTAATACAATGTATGACTAATCTGTACATAAATGCACACAAATATCATACAGAAGCCTTTTCTGTTCTACCCTGTTAGTTCCTCGTGGTGTTAAAAGTCTCTGTTGTTTTTTCAGTCACTATTCAGCCACCTGGGGCTGTGAACCTTGGTTCCACATTATTATCCCTGTTGAAGTGATAACCAGATGCCATGCTTAAAAAAATTGGAAAAAGGGCTTGATTCATTATAGGAAGTTATTCCAGGCATTATTATCCTTCCATGAACAGAACAGAGTAACATTCAAACTGAAATTTGATCTTCTTTCTAATTAGTACATCTTTATCGCCTATCCTTCTTCCCTTGCATTAGATGTCAAAGTCTGCTTTTTAATATATTAAATACTTGAGTGATGCTTCACAACCCTTCTAATCAGAGACTCAAGGAGTCATATTTTATTATTTACTTTTGTTGAGAGGGATATTCTAACTGGACAAAAAATATATTTTTTCACTGGAGTTATGGTGAGAAACTGTGTGCGTGTATGTCTGTCTGTATGCAAAGGCATGACTGCAGTAGGCTGGATGTCTGGGAGTTTGTGATAGTGCATATTTATTTTTATTTTTATTTTATTTATTGTTTGTTAACTGGATGAATGAGACGTATGAAAAATCTTTTCAGCCGTAACACAAGCCCATATGGGAAAAGCCAAAAAATTTCATTTGATGCACGTGTTTACTATCTGGTTTAAATACAGTATGTAAATTTGAGTAAAATACGTTTAGTGAAATAAAACACTTACTAAGCAAATACCACCTTAACGTACTGGAAACAGTCACACTGACTTAAGAGTAAGGACAAAAACAAAAATCACATTGACATACAGTTGTACAGTCTAAGTTAATTTAACTGTGTAGCAATAATATGCAATGCTTGACTTGTAGTATAGGTAATTGTTTGGAACAGATATCAGCATTTGGAGGGTTACATACATAGATTCATAGGTTGGTACTAGGCTACCAGCCCTAGGGCTGATAAAAGCCTAGCCATAACGATTCCTTGGCTATTTCTTCCCACAATATTTACTTCCCTGGACCCCTGTCTAGCAGGCCGACTAACACGATCCCCAGGGTGAATTTCCTATCTCCCATCCATTTGTCAAGGTTCCTTTTGAAGAGGGCCAAAGAAGCACTCTGCTTGACATGTATGGGCAGTAAATTCCAGAGTCTGGGGAGTCTCTGGGTCAGGAACCTCTCTCTCCAACATGTTTTTTTCATTGTGATGACAAGGTTTTGATACATGGAGCATGTGGTTCTCCTTATACAGAATACATAAATACATAAATATAATAAATATATATATATATATATATATATATATATATATATATATATATGTGTGTGTATATATTTATTTATATATATATATATATATATATATATATATATATATATATATATATATATATATATATATAGTTTTTCCTACTTCAGAATACACTACAGAATAAAATACTGGTCACACTTTAGGGTGGACTTTACAACAGACTCTTGGTTCAGGTTATCATGCTAATCATTATCCTGAAACATTTACAAGGTATTTCACTGGGGAGTTCTTCATGAAGGGATGACTTAAGCCATTGGAGATAATCTTGCCTTTTATCTTTGGTGAGGGTTTGCTCTATAAGTCATCACCCAGACTGGAAAAAGTGCTCTGTCCAAAAGTGTTTTCAAAGGACACCTACTCAAGGAATTAACCTTCTGTTGACTGTTCTTAGAGAGTTTGACTGGTAGCTGACAGAGTTTTCTTCACAATGAAGGGCAGTATCCCTCATTTAATGCTTTATGTATCAGTTTACCTCGGATGAGGGTTGACTTTTTAAGTGACAAGTAGCTAAATGAGTTCCGTTACCATGGTGGTTAAGAAGATCTGCAAGTAATGCAAATCTGCAGATGCTGTTTTCCTGTGAGTACTGAAGAAATGAAAGACTAGTAATATAACCCATCTTCAAGTTTTGGAAAAAGTACATTTTTACAAAGGCAAATTTGAGCAGAAGGTGTGAGAAGGTATATGATTCTCTGGTACAGTTTTAGCTGTGACAGTACTTTATTAACTATATTGTCAGTATGAGCACTGACAATGAGGGAAAGGTCAAGAGAAAGGTGTAAATGTTTGTATTCTGCTACAGTGGGAATAATACAGCTATGGATACACTTTATGTGGGGTGGAAAAGAACTTCACTTTGGTCTTTTTATGGTTAATGAGAAGGCTGTTATTCTTTTGGCAGGGGCAGAGGTAACAGTTGATTTTGTTGGCTATAGGAAGGCTTATGGATGTATAATGTACTATTCAATGAAGAAAAGTCTCCCTTGAAGTCATTAATAAATAATAAGAGGAGGAGCCCTAAAACATAGACCTGCGATACACCAGTAATAAAGGAACCATTTGATGAACATTTATTATTAGAAAGGACCTAGAATATTTTAATTTATAAGATATCTTTGGAAACATTTTACACACCATGTGTGTGAGTATGCTTGAGTGTTCATATGTTCATAGGAGGTTACTAGGCTAATGGCCCTAGAGCCCTTACAAGCCTAGCCATATTTATCCGGAGTTACCCCAATTGTCAGTGATTAGGTGAGTGAAATTTACAGATATAAGGGTCTAGTAGTTAATACCAAGTTCCTCTGCCTAGGAAGGACATGGGCTCCACCCCAGGAGTGAATCTGTGGTCATCCATCCATTGAACTAAGTTGTGTTTGAAATGGGTGAAGGGGGGGTCTGTTTCACATAAACTGGAAGGTTGTTCCAGAGAAGTGTCAGACTCTGGGAGATGTATCTATCTTTACAGCATGACATGTTCACATCAGAAGCTAGTTTACATCTCTGTAGTGAGTTACCCTCCTGCAGTTTGATTTACGAATGTGTAGTATTTCTGCCAGGGCAGAGTCAAAGATTGCTCTGTAAAAGCCAGGTACAGGTCACCCCATAGCAACCCGTAGGAGACAGAATACAGTGACAGGGCTTTCAGTCTTTCTGTGTAAGACTTCTTTTGTGTACTCTGTAATCTCTTGATTAAAAACCACTGTAATCTCTCCAACTGTTGCAGGTGTCTGGTGAGGTACATGCAAAATGGAGCATAGTACTCAATTATTAGTCTGATGAGGGCTGAGTATAATGGAATTATAACATACTTAGATCTAGATGCCATGCCTATACTTATGAGATGTGCCACAGAGAAGGATTTCCTTACTACTGTGGATACATGTTGGTCAAAGTTCAGATTGCTATTAACCTGAGGACCCATATCACTAACTCTAGGTCTACACTTAGGGGGGTGCTGCCTATAATGTAATTAGCAGGAATGTCAGCTTTCCCAAAGGGAATAATAATGCATTTTTTTCCATTTAGCTTTAATCCGTGGCTTTGGCACCAATCATTTGTCTGTGTTAACCCTGTCTGCAGTATATTGACATTGTCGGGGACCCAGTGATTGCTCACAGTTTGTAATCACCAACGAACTTGGTCAGCCACAGACCATCCAAGTTTGGATGGACTTCTAAGAAATAAATTCCAAATACTAAGAGGCCCAGCACAGAACCCTGTGGTACTCCACTGGTGACTGGTCTTTTGCTAGAGGTGAAGACACCCACTTTGACAGTATATGTCCTGCTGGTGAACCAGTTGACTACCCATCTGATAATGTAAGGGATAATTCCCTACTGGGAGAGTTTCTGTATAATACCCGAGTGGGGGATTGTGTCAAATGCCTTGGTTAGGTCAAGATAGGTGGTATTTACCGTCTTTCTCTTGTCCAGGGTCTTAGTAACTTTCTCAAAGAAGTCAACCATGTTTAACATGCATGATCTACCTTTAATGAATCTGAGCTGAGTTGGTTCCTGAGTTTGGAGATTACCTATGTCATTGTTAATAAAGCCCATAATGAATCTTTCCATGGCCTTGCAGATGAGGCTAGTCAAGGTTATGAGCATGTAATTCCAAGAGTTGGTTGATGGCCCCCCTTTGTGCAGAGGGATCACTGCTGCTGTCCTTCATTCTGCCAGAACATAGCCAGTTCTCAGGCTTTGGTTAAACATAGATCAAAGTGTGACTGCTAGGGCATGTTTTCATTTTTTTACAAGGCAACCTGGGATGTTGTCTGGTCCCACTGATGCTGTGATTTTGGCTGTGGAGAGCAGCAAGATGAACTGCTGTCTTGTGATAATAGGCTGAGGAATGGTGGCAGGTATACTTTAGCGGATGACTGAAGGGGACAGGGGAGAGAAGTTCTCCAAATCTGTAATCTAGCAGGTTGGCTATTATCACTGGTTGAGAATGGGTGAGGCCATCCACAACCAGCCCAGCACATAGCTGGATATTCCTTTTAGATGTTGGACATAATTAAAGAATGCCTTGTGATTATCCTTATCTAGGAAGGCTATTTTTGCTTCATAATTAGCTTTGGAGGACTTAACAAGACCTCTAGTTTGTTTTGTTTAAGCTAGAGAGGGATTTCTTCCTATGCTAAGCCAGTTCCCTCTTGTTCTTTGACATTAGTTTCTTTCTCTTGTTGTATAGCCTGTTTATACTAAGAGTCCATCAGGGTGGCTTGTTTTTCATCAAGACCTGGTTTTAATCCTGTCAAGTACAGCTGATTCTATACAACTGTTTAAGTGGTTATACAGACCATTGGTGTATACCACTGCATAGGAGTCCGTATTATCTGTCTTTGGGGGAGGGGTGAAATTTTTTCTACCATCACTCAGTAGTAGGTAATTTGTTTTAGAAAGAAATCTAAAGCATTTTTGAGCTTGATGGGGTATATGGTCTTATAATTATACTAAAAGAAATGGATTTATAGTCCGATCTTACCAGGGAGTACATCACCCAGGTAGGGGGGTGCAATGCTCTCCCATGTTTAGTACATACTATATAAAGGACATTTGAGCTTCTTCTGTGTGTGTTGATTGGCTGTTCCAGAGCATTTGCATCAACAAAATCCAAGAACCTCTATGCTAGCATGTTTGTGGGAGTGTATTCTTCCTAGTCAAGGTAGGCTAATTAAAATCACCCATGAGTAAGGTGTTGGGCTGCATGGCAAGTGAGTCCACTAATTCCATGTATGTGGTATGCTTTTCCTGTTTCATAGTAGGGGACCTATAGCTAACTATGGTGTGGTAGGGGGCTTTGACTATAGCTACATGGACATGGAGTAGCTAAAGTGGGTCATACTGCTTGAGCCTTGAGGTGTTCTTATCCTTAATAAAGATGAATACATCTCCTCCTTTGGTTCTTTCATGCTCAGGTTTTGGTCTGAACGTATGCAAGGCATTGCAGCCTGAATGGCTGGAGTGTTTTCCACACTTTTGACAAAAGTACTGCAAACAGAACGTCGATATCCAATAAACTCTTCCAAGACTGTAAAAGTACTTTATTTCAAAACGAACAACACAATTAGGTAGGTAGAAACAAATCAATCAAGCGCTTTCGCCTGTGTATATACCAGGCTTTTTCAAGATACAACAGCAGGTTTCCACACTTTTGAACATTGTCTCAGTGAATGTACACGTCAGTATCTTCCAAAGTGAGGAGTGCTTATAGAGAGTGCAGTTTCTTGTTTAGACTCCTAACATTAAGCAGCAGTACCTTAAATTTATATAGAGAGGATTTTGTTATATTGGGATGTTGGTTATTTTGACACTGACTAAAACAGTCACAATAGGGGTGGCTAATGCTTTTACCAGTATCCAAAAGCTTAGAGGAGACATGTGCAGACCATCTCTAGCAAAGTAGTGTGGCTTGTCTTTCCAGGATGACAGATATTGGATCTCCTTGGATTGACACCAGAAGCTAAGCCAATTGTTAAAGTCAATCATTTTTTTCTTTTATTGTGGCATCATCCTTGGAGACTGTAGAATGCTGTTTAAGGCTAGGCTCATACCTGCCTATAACACATATTTGTGTTTGTTATTATATAACACTTCAATACCACCTTCCTGAAAATACTCGATAGTCTCACCCCTGTACAAAGTAAAGAATAAAGAGCACAAAAACCCAAGGATAACCACTGAATGTACTGAACTCATGAGACAAAGAGATACAGCATGGAACACATAGAAACACAACAAAATCCAACAAAATCCCCAAGCCTTCAAAATACTCTGTAACACTGTAACCAAACTGGTAGACAAAAGTAGAAGAATCTTATTACTCCAGTCTTCAGCCACAACATAAACACAACCCCCCAAAAATTCTGGAACTCAGTATCTACCCTCCTCAACCCAGGAAGAAACAAAATGCACAGTCCCTCCCCCAATTACCCCCCCCCGATCAAATAGCACATGATTTTAATAAACACTTCATAAAATACATACCTGACTTACTAACCACCAACCCTAATACAAGTAACTCTACCTTCCAAACCAGACCACCCTAATAACCACACAAACAGCCAATCCAAATATCCCCTAACTACCTTCTCCTTCCAGTCTATACCTACTGCTAAAATAAAAAATCTACTGTTCAGTTTAAAACCCTGCTCTGCATCAGCTGATAATCTCCCCCCTCAATACTTCAAATTCGCTGCTGACTCAGTTGCTTATCCAAGCAACATGCTCATAAGCAGATCTCTGTCAGAATCTACAGTCCCTACCATATGGAAACTATCTCATATAACTCCAGTACATAAAGGAGGCCACTCCACTGAAATGTCCGACTTTTTTGCCCAATATCAATATTATCCCCATATCCAAAATCCTGGAAAGGTGTATCCTCCAACAGCTAATTAAACACCTACTCCAAAACAACCTGCTTACTGAAACTCAGCATGGCATCCGCCCAGAACACAGCACATCCTCAGCCCTACTATCCTTTACCGACACTGTAAACAGGGCTAGACACAAAGGATACTTTGTATCCTCAGTATTCCTAGACCTCTCTATAGCCTTTGACATGGTCTAACACCCCCTGTTGCTGGACAGACTGGCCAACATAGTC
This sequence comes from Protopterus annectens, assembly GCF_019279795.1. Taxonomy (NCBI): domain Eukaryota; kingdom Metazoa; phylum Chordata; order Ceratodontiformes; family Protopteridae; genus Protopterus; species Protopterus annectens. The sequence continues at coordinate 1,705,546,910 of NC_056726.1, read as the reverse complement.
TGTACCACTACCAGAGTACAGTGTTTCCAAAGCTATTTACAAGATTGAAAACAATCTCTAAAATGGTTCAACCAACTCTCCACCTTCCTTCTTAACCCTACAGGAGTTTCCCAAGGCTCTAACTTAGAGCCACTACTGTTTAATATATTCACCAATAAAGTACACACCTCCTCTTCCCCAGGAACACTGATTCAATATGTAGATGATTCAGCCTTAGTCTGTACCTTTCGTACTCTCCCAGATCTACAAAACAAGACTCAAAAAACATTCATAACCATTGAATCATGGCTCACAGATGCCCAACGTTTTCTGAATCCTAAAAAGACTCAACTTACACTCTTCCACCCCAAAAAAACTCACATAGCCCTGACCAATTTAACATCTTCTCAGCTGACAAAACTATCATAGAAACTGTCTAAAAGACCAAATTACTAGGTACAATTATTGATAGCAATCTCACCTTTCACTTCCACATCCAGCAAAAAATAAAGAAGACACACAAAAAAGCTAAGACTCCTCTACAGGAACAAACAATTTCTCACATCAACCAAAACTACACTGGCTAAAACTTTCCTGCTCCCCTCTCTACTTTATGGGTCCTGTATACTCAGCAATCTGCAAAACTCCACTATCCAAATTGGAACATCACAAAGTTTGCAACAAATGCTAAATACCAAACACATCACTACAAACTGCTGAAAGAAGTACACTGGCTTGAACTACCAAACCACCTAACATATATCTAATTAACCACTATACATAACCTAATTTACAAACCCACTGCCTGTCCTGCTCTAGAAAACCTTATCAAACACTACATACCAAGCAGACCACTGAGGTCAGAAGATAAAAAACTACTCAAAGCCTACAAACCCTCAAAAAAAATAGGTAGATCTCTATATGCATACTCAGCTTCTACATTATGGAGCTCACTCCCATCAAATGTCAGGTTAACTCCTAGCCTACCACTATTTAAAGTCTCATTAAAGGAACACCAGAACAACTCATGGCTATGCACATGCATAACCCCAGGCTAATTCTCCTTCTTCCGCTCTCTATCCTTTAACCTTCATTGACTTTACAACTCCTGAAACTGTTTCCATTATTATAATGGGACACTGAGAGTGATAGATGCTATTATTGGAGGTTTCTCCCTTCTCTGTATAACCTATATTCTATATAATCACAACTAACAATTTTCTCTACAAATAACCTAGTAGTAATTCTCTTATCACAACTAATCTTTTTACTCTACAAAATATCGTAGTATTAACTCATAGAAATGCTACAAAAGTTAAGCAAAAACAGAAGACAAACAAAAACCTAGAATGCGCACCCTCTTCCCTTACAGTTAATCAACATTTAGTAAGGTCTCTGCAAACCTGTATTGGGCAAAGACTTAACAAACTATTTTCAAAATGTAAAGAGGTATATCTTTAACATCACAACACCTATTAATGTCTTAGAAGAAGTAAGAAAATGTATTTATGTATAGTTTATGCAAATTAATCTTTAAGTTAGAGTCCTAACAAATATACGTATTCCAAATTTTTAATTTATCTGTGTATGTACTTAAACATCTCACAGTGCAACTTTACATAGGTATTGAAATGTGCAAGTGTAGAACTTTTCTCTCCCGGCCTCTGCTGAAAATGGAATATTTGACCCAATCAGACTATCCCAGTGAGAAAATGTCAGATAAATAAATAAATAATTGTGTATGTAACTGGTTTCTGTTTGAGAGGTCTCTGATCTTTTAGTAAGTTTCTAGTAAATACCTCTGCATATGTATGTTTATGTGTTGTGTCTTTATTTGGTGTGGGAAGTGTGTGTGTGCTGACATTCAAGTTTGTTCTAATGTATATATATATATATATATATATATATATATATATATATATATATATAAATATATATATATATATATATATATATATATATATATATATATATATATATATATATATATATCTCACATAAAGTATTTGTTTGTTTCTGGAGCATTTGTCAGTATTCATGAGACAATTGCTACATTGCCTCAAGATGTTCATGTTTATCAAGCTGGCCAGAGAGATGATGGGAAACTGCCCTTCCATGGTAGCAAACTCTTACTGTATGTTTTATTAGGGACGTGAATTAGTTAATTTGACAGGACTGTACTGGTAGCTGTGAGACTACAAAAGAGACCTATACTTTGTGTATGCTAAGGTTGATCAATAAAGGCAACGCTGTTCAGCATGCAACTGAGTTGCTCCTAGAACAGCAGAAAAGTTTAGAAAGGTTTCATTGACAGCTGTTTAGTGAAAATTTACCTTCTAGGCTTTTGCAGCTATACAAGGGCACTGCTGCTGCGAGACGAGTAGCACCATGCAAATGTGAGACTAAAATACAAGCAAAGAGAAACAAGTTTTAAGCTAACTATCAGGAAAGCATACAATAAGCCTTCCACCAGCAATCTCCAATTCAGACAGATTAGATCAGCACAATTCTATTGCACCATGAGGGTGCAGAAAACCACCTTCTTAATGTAAAATAGCTGATTTGAAATCCAAGTGTAACAAGGCTACACAAACTGCATACAACAACCCTACAACTAACAGATATAATGTAATACAATACAATTAATTGCTTAAAGCAGCAGCAGACAACACATTTTTTGAAACTGCTACAGTACAGTTACAGTATATAAGAGAAGTGGAAAAAGATACTTAGAGCCCATTTGTGTGCTTCACAGCTTAGAAAGACCAGATAAATACCTACTGTCACTAGATTAATAATCTCAGTCCTACTAATGTAAAAGTACAGTAAAGTGTGTGTGTGTGTGTGTGTGTGTGTGTGTGTTTTAGGAGGTGCCTGTGAAACTCTGTAGTGTGATTTACTAGTGTAATACTAACATTGTTAGCTCTAACTGCACTAGTGTCAAATTAAGAGACACGATAATGACCACTAATGAAACATTGCTCACTTTGGCTTTATCGTCTCTGATTTACTAAATATTGTCATTACATTGCCAGACTCACCAGTATTGTTCAGGCAGTATTGGCCCTTGTATATCTATGAAGCCTGGTGAATATTTTAAATTAGGTGTTTGGATACTGCTTAGATAACAGAAATACTTGATTACAGAGAACATGAAAACAAACCAAAATTACTTTTGCATTAGTTATATAGAACATTAATTTACAAAACATTTAAAATGTATTAGTCAATGTATGCATTGATTTTAACACTTGCTTACTATCATATAACTATATATCCCGTTATCTGCTTAAAAAAGGTACATTGGTGATGGTAGAATAACTTTCTATCATCAATAATTTTTAGAGTGATAGAGTAATAAGGCTGGAAGTATTATATTATATTATTCATGCTTTCCATTTAATGAATTATGCTCAGAGTGAATTTATTATTTGCAAATAGCTTATCGTACTAACATTAATATATTACATATTTGCAATTGCAATGTAAGCATAACTATACGTACTTTAGTAGATATGTAGGTAAACCTTTTGGATATGTAACTCAGACATTGACCAATAACATTTTGATAGTTGATGCACAAAAATGTTGCAGCACTCACATCTTTGAGTGTACTTAATTAAAAATTATAATTTTTAAGTATATCTGTGGCCTCTGAATTAACAGTTTATTGCATATATTTTGCATATTTTATATTTCCAACAGGCATGAGGTAATATTTACTTTTTATTAGTAATATGACATATGTTTAAAATAATTTCCTTTACATTACAGTATACTAGTGTAACGGGTTTCCTTTTTCAGAATGCAATACTCAAATTTTAACAAAATTAAAAAAAGAACAAAATATAACAGCTGTGTTTCTCTCTCAACATGCCACAAATAGGACTCCACACTGATCACAGCTGTAGAGTTGAGTCCTCAGCTGAGTGTTCCAAGCCAAGTCTTCAACCACCCTCTCTGTGAAACCAGTGCTCCGTCTCCCTGCTCCAAGTACCTGACACACACACACACACACACACACACACGCAAACACACACACACAAACACACACACGCAAACACACACACGCAAACACACACGCAAACACACGCAAACACACACACACACACGCAAACACACACACACACGCAAACACACACACACACACACACACACACACACACACACACACACACACACGCAAACACACACACACGCAAACACACACACACACACACACGCAAACACACACACACACACACACACACATGCAAACACACACACACACATGCAAACACACACACACACATGCAAACACACACACACACATGCAAACACACACACACACATGCAAACACACACACACACACACATGCAAACACACACACATGCAAACACCTGGGAAATCAGCTCTACCAGCTATGCCCCCTTTGCCCAGACTATAAAGTAGATACTGACACCAGAACACTTCAAACCCAGCTACTCTACAGCTCGTGCCAGGGTACCCAATTAAACTTAATAAAATTAATACTAATATAAATGGTAATGACACACACACACATGCAAACACACACGCACACATGCAAACACACACACACACATGTAAACACACACACACACATGCAAACACACACACACACACACACATGCAAACACACACACACACACACACACATGCAAACACCTGGGAAATCAGCTCTACCAGCTATGCCCCCTTTGCCCAGACTATAAAGTAGATACTGACACCAGAACACTTCAAACCCAGCTACTCTACAGCTCGTGCCAGGGTACCCAATTAAACTTAATAAAATTAATACTAATATAAATGGTAATGATTGACCAATGCAGTAAGTGTTTCAAGAGCAGCCACAGTGTCACCAAATGCATATAAGTACTCTCACAGCATAAAATATTCTCTAAAAAAAACAGCCACAGTGAGATGCTGAAATTTATTTAATAATAAATAAAAGAACATGGAAATGTTAAATATCTATTTACAATAAACCCCACAGTGTCAATCACAGGAAATATTAAAAATAACAGATGGAAAGGTTCACTCGGGTACAGAAAAACAATACTTAACCAATCTCACTATATTTTCCTGACTGATCTAAAGAATTACTGTCCCCTAGTTCACTTACTAGAGCAAGGCAAGAGGAAGTAGGTGAGTGAGTGGTCCTTCTTTGTCATGTTTCAAAAACAGACTGCCCTAAGACATCTGTCTCATTTAGTATTACAGCATCATTTCAGTGCTGGCTTACAGAATGACATAACACACATCTGGCCATCTGACTTCTGGTTCCTACACTACCCTCTTTACTAACAACTGAAGCAGAATCTAGCACATATGTGTCATAATACATACAAACAGAGCTTTACTAAGATGTGTTATAGCATCTGGAAGCTATAAAACTATTTCATAAACATCCACCCTTCCACGGTAGCAATTAGTTCACCCCTAAGAACAATACAATAGGATTTCTAGTTCTGGTTTTCACAGACATTTTGTCTCTGGCTGCAATCAGAACTGTAAGATGCAATCTTTATTACCTAAAACAGATAATTTAATTTCAGACTATTTTTCAAAGTTAGCTGGACTGAGATTATCCTCTTCTCTACCAGTATCCTCTGTTACAATATATTCATTTCAACAGTTGCAATACAATCTGACATACAGGTGTATTTTTTTTCTGTCCATCAGGGCCTACAGTTGGTAATTTTTAACACAAGCCTCTGTACAGATCAGTTTGGCATACAAATGACATATAATTCTTTACAAAACTCTAGCTAGCTATGCTGGCCTATGTTATACTTCCACTGCCTGCCTTCTCCTGGTATAGCTGGCAATACCTCACATCATCACAAATCTTTCAACTTACATGATTTGGGAACTGTAACTCAGAGACAGCTTTAGTCACAATTAAGGTGACCTTATTAGCAGGTATTTTGTGTGACTCTGAATCACGCTTTATTACTGTTGATGCAAAAATCACTTTGCAGCTCTAATTATTGCTAGTAACCAATGCACTCCCATGCATCTTTATAAACACACACACTCACAGACATGCACATACTCTTGCAAACTATTCATATCAACTTAGTGTTACACATCCAACCCAAACTAAGAGATATAGTCATCATTCATCTACACATACCCTCCATGCAAAAACACACAAACATATGTGCACACACATCCGCACCCCTCTATGATCAGCCAGACCCCACTACTATGGCCAGCCAGGCAACCATATGCACTCATTAAACACACGGAGTCATACTAGTACATTTAAACTCTGCAGACATGCACATACATGTACGTATTCACCCAGCCCACCAACACCTTTCCTCTGAACATTGCTAAACCTACCTGCACTGTATTCTCCCCTTTGATTATAATGGCATTTTGGCAGTTAACTTTCATGACAGGCTGTGTTAATTTGCACAGCCAAGTGATTCCTTCAGTTGCTTGGCAAAGTATATTGGTTACTAGAGGCATTTCCTGAGGAGAGGACATGGCTAATTAGCGTTAGTTGCTCCTCCAGAATGCCACATTATTTTACATTACAGCTGGTAGGACCATATACAACACTGATTCTTTTGATCATGGAAAAAAAGGCAAATATCAAGAGAAAAGTCCCACAAAATTCTATACTAATTTCAATTTTAAGTTTCAGTTATGAGCTCTATTTTAAAAACTGCATATAAACAAAATGTTATTAAACTACAGTTGGCGATACAACTGTACTTTACTCAGAATCATCTTGCAGTTTTACAGTCACATCCATAAAGTGCATTTAAGCTGAAACTGTTCGTCAGTTACAGAAGCTCTAAATGAATAATGACTTAAACAAGCATAGTGCATGGCTTACATTTGTAGATGCTAAAGAGATAATTTTTATATTTGAGCAGGAACACAGATTTCTGTATAGATGGTATTGGTTTTTATATGACAATACTTCTTTATTTTTTTTTTCATTTCAACCAAAACATGATACTATAAAATGCTATACATTATATCCTACATAAGCTAGATACTACCTTGTTTATATATTGATTTATGTGCCATCTGTCTTGTTTACATGTTGCATTATGTGTGTAATTGATTGTAATGCTGTATTTTTTATGTATGCTTGTCAGCTGCTTGATGGCCTCAGTCATGGCTGAAAATGTTCCTTGTTGGAACCAGATCACTTAGTAAACAAATGAATTAAATAGATGAATACAATTGTGCAGCAATGAAAAGGCAGGCATTCATTTCCTTAAATATATTGATTAATTTTCTATTCTTTAGAATTTTTTGAAACAGTTTTGAATAATTGAATAAACTCTCATACAAATATATGACTTTGGCAGACATTTTGGAGCTGTTGATTAGCTGTGCATTAAACTTTTTCATTACTACTAAACTGCATTTTTTCCTTAACAGTAAATTATCCTAGTAAGTATATTTTTTAGCTTGCACAGTTACAAATTACTTTTTATAATTGAAACAGATTATATTCTTTTACATGGTTTAATATCTAAAGCAGTTACCAAGTATTACAATGAATACTAGTTTGGTTTGTTTCATCAGTTTCAGTAATGGGAAGTCACATACATTTACACATCAAAAGTCTTCACGAAGCAGGGAAATAAGATTCGGGTAGATTATAGACTTGTACATTTATGTCTATTCATACACATGGTTGATTTGTGTGTGAGTATGTGCGTGTGTGATGATAATTTTACCCAGCCCAGATGAGTTGGGGCCTATTTTCTGTTGAGGCTAAGGAACGGTGTCTTTTTCAGAGTCGCAGATGAGGTAAATGGAGAGTTCAGAAATCAAATCTAGACTGCAAGATAAGCTTTTTTTATAATTTTATAGTCTAAAGCATCTGCACTAAATTCTGGATGCATTTAGCTCTCTTGCAGAGGTTTATAAGCTAATACTTTCTGGAAATATTTGAAGCACTGAAATAATGTACCTTTACCATTTTTTTTAATATAGGCATAAACCTTAAAATTCAATCACATCCTTGATTTTCACATAAGCATAAACTTAAAATTCAATCACATACTTGATGAAGAAATTGAAATAATAAAAAACATTCAAAGCAACATTTATATCTTTACAGTCACTATTTGAAGAAATACTAAGCACTCTTAAATTAAAGGATGACTATTTAATTTTAGCAAATATGTTTATTTTATTTGAGTACTGTTGTTGACCACATACTGCATTTTAGAAACATAAACAATTATGTTTGCTTTTTGTGTTTCCATGCACTATTAGAAGTTAAGGTACCATTTTTAATCATGTTGTATATTGAATGTATTATGTTTTATATTGTCTTGTATTTTGTCTACTATTAATGTTACCTTTACACTACTATTGGCATTGGTGTATCATGTACATTTTTTATAGAAGGTGCTATTAATTTAGTTTACAAATTCCTATTTCTTGTGTCATTTTAATTTTATACTATTGATTTTATATCTGGATGTATTCATTTATTTATTTACATTTGTTGACCGGGAGTGTCCGACTGGACGTAGGTCCATTTTCAGTGGAGGCCTGGTGAGATAAGCTCCACAGTTAAAATAAACAGACAGTAGTTACATTGGATTACATAGCGATTAACAATTTAACATAGCAATTACTTACAACATATTTACAGATGAAGAACATAGTACATCAGCATTTACTTTTTAACTTAAACTTTGAGATATATAACAAAATCAAAATTGTCATTGCTCTTAGTTAACTGCAGTATAAAATATGTGGCATACATTATGTAATCAATCGTTTACTTTTTAAGGCTGTAAAGACAAGTTAGCCACATTAACAGTAAAGTTTCCTGTCTGCCTTCCATACGGCTTATCTTATTTTAAGCCTCATTTCAGAGTGAGAGCACAGACTTCATGTTAGTATTTACTCACCTCTGTTGAACTTCTTACTGTACAGTTTTCAGGTTGTATGTTATTTTTAAATGGCTGTGGCATTTGACCATGTCATAACATACTACTCTGTTAAGTGTTGAGTATAGTTTTGAAAGAAATAATATTTTGTACTGCATGATGCGTGCTGACGAGATTCCAGTGTTCATTAAAAAAAAAAAAACAGTTAAGCGCCAGAATGGTAAAAGACCCAGCTTTAATAAATGTTAAGCACCCCACCACTAAAATTGTTAAGGTCATGTCTAGCAACTCAGCAGTAACATCTGCCTGCGCAGACTAACAAATCCCTGCTGTCTGTACCAGTAAATGTCCATAAGTTCATCTAATGAACTTAGAAAATTGCTAGAATAACAGTATTTGTATTAGCATGTATTTTCGGAAGGATACAAGCTCTGAAATGCCAATGTATGTAATTATTTCGTGACTTCAATCATAAGGGCGTGTATGAAAACAGATTTTATGATGAACAAACCAAAAATATGAAGCAATAATCTGGACATTCTATAAAAATCTGGACATCTGAGAGGCATAAAAATGTGTAAAAGTGACAGATTACATTACGCTGCCTTTCTGACATCAAACGCTAAGTGTTTTATCAATTTGAAAGCCGGCAAAACACTTTTTCCTTGTAATTAGTAGTACATGGAGCAGATACAGCTCCATGCATTACAAAGAATTGTGATTGTCTCACCGATAATAACCAGTTATTGTGTTCTCAATATGGATGCCAAGATTCACCTCCAGATCTGAATTCTTGGCATCTATATTTTGAGTTACATAAGTGAGTTATGATCAGCGACCTGATCATAAACTTCCGTGTTAGTTGTTTAACTACTGTAACTTATTCAATGTCATTAAATCACTGGAAATACTCAGAGATAATTATCTTGACTAAGTCTTCTTTTTAAAGATGTTTTTGATAAAGTCTTAGCAGTAGTTTGAACACTATAATATTTTTCTTTGTGCTTTATTTCATACATGTATTTCATGTTTTTTTTTTTTTTAATTCTATTTATGCATATGCATATTCAAAACAAAGCTACAGTTCTGTTGGTCAGATAGAGATCTAACTTTCTCCGAACACTCCTAAAGACTTATACAATGTTAACATAGACATGCCTTGCTGGTATCACTTCAGCTACTTCCTGTGATGTATTATGTATTAGGAGGTATTACCCTCACCAAGAATGATGCCACAATATGAAGACAAGATGATCAAATTCAACAATTGGCTTAAGTATTGGTGTCAATCAAAGGGGATCCAATGCCTGCCTGCCTGGGATGACATGCTCAACAAGCCACGATGCTTCGCTAGGGACGGCTTGCACCTGTCACCCCTGGGCTTTCGGATATTGGCAAAGGCTCTTGCCACTCCCATAGTGCCTTTTTTAGGCAAGGCTCAAAAGACAAACCCACCTCCATAGGTATCACAAGGGATAAGAAACGAAGAGTAATGCTACTCAATGCCAGAAGTCTAAATCTCAAGATGCACACACTCGAAACTCTCCTTAGCATGGAGAACATCAATAACTGTGCAGTAACAGAAACCTGGTTCAAGGCTCCCGAGAGCACCCCAGCACTACCAGGTTATATCTCATACCATGCTTTTTGGCCCCATAACTTGGACCAAACCACAAAAGGAGGGGGAGTATCAATATTCGTCAAAGATACCCACACCTCCAGGTTGGTGGCACAGTAAGAAGCATCAGAGACAATCCATGTGCAACTAACAGTGGATAAAACTGCCTTCCAGTTTATAGCCTGCTACAGACCACCCTCCCAAAAAAAGGAACCCCACGTGGCCTTCCTGAGAACACTGGAAAATATGAAGGTCTCTCCAAACACCATTATATTGGGTGACTTCAACTACCCTAACATAGGCTGGGAGCATTACTCTAGCTCCAACACCCTAGCCCAAAGGTTCCTAGAATTTATAAACTCAAATGCTATGGAACAACTTGTTGTCGCTCCCACAAGAGGGGAAAACATACTGGACCTGATCATCACCAACATGGGGACTCTATGCTCCAGATCAGAAGTGTATCCCTCACTGGTAAGATCAGACCATAAACTAATCTCACTAGATATTCACATCCCGACCCCAGCCCCTGCCCAAAAAACCACAGTGAAAAACTTCTCTAAAGCAAATTTCACACTCCTCAAAACCAAGGTGGAATCCTTCAAAGCCTCCAGGCCTGTGGAAAATACGGCCCAGACCACAGAATCCTTTATAAACACATTCTATGAACACCTACAGGAATGCATGGATCATGCAATCCCAAATAAAACCAAGACCCAATCCTCCAAAGGCAGGCGTCCTGTCTGGTGGACCCCAGCCATAAACAAACTATACAATAGAAGGAGGAAGCTACTACATGATAGAGCAAAATACCAAAAAGGGAAGGCATCTCTGATCAGTATTAGCAAAAAACTATGGGCACTCATAAAATCGTCTAAGGCCAGCTTCGAGAGAAAAATTGCACAGGACACTAAGGATAATCACAAGGCTTTCTTTAGTTATGTTAGGAACCTGGGTGGGAATTCCCAGATATGCTCAGAATTAGTCCAAAATGACAAAAAATACACCGAACCCACAGACATTGCCAACATCCTAGCTGACAGGTTCAGCGCAAACTTCTCCCCCCCCTTCCCCACCAAAAGTGCAAATATCTATCCCAGCAGAGTGCTGCCCCCTTGTCTCAGATGCTCAGGTAAGAGCTGCCCTCTCCAAAGCAAAAAACACAGCATCAATGGGACCAGATGGTGTCCCGGGCTGCGTCCTACATGAACTCCAAGAAGAACTAAACCCAAACATAAAACTACTGTTCAATCTCAGCATTACTACAGGATATGTACCCAAAGAGTGGTGTACAGCAACAGTGGTCCCTCTCCACAAAGGTGGTGCCTCAACGGATCCTGGAAACTATCACCCCATAAGCTTGACTAGCTTGGTCTGCAAAGCTATGGAAAGGATCATCATGGACCTCATAAATAAAAATATTGGGGACCTACAGACACTGGATTCCTACCCAGTTTGGCTTTGTTAAGGGCAGATCCTGCCTCTTAAACCTGGTCAATTTCTTTGAAACAGTCACCAAGGCCATTGACAAGGGGAAGGTGGTCCACACAGCCTACCTGGACCTTGCAAAAGCCTTCGATACAATACCCCACTCGGGCATTATAGATAACTCACCAGCTTAAATATAAACCCCATTGTCACCAGATGGGTTGCAAACTGGTTCAAGGACAGAACCCACATGGTTAGAATTGCTGGAGCCATGTCAGACTCCAAACCAGTTACAAGTGGTGTCACACAAGGCTCAGTCCTGGGACCTCTCTTGTTCGGTATATATTTCTCGGAGGTACAGGCTAACACGGAAGGACTGTGGCTGACCAAGTTCGCAGATGACTGCAAACTGGGCACCATAATCGACTCTCCAGCTGACACAAGCATCCTACAAAAGGGCCTCTTAGAAACAAACAACTGGTGCCAGAGCCATGGCCTCAAGCTAAACGCCAAAAAATGTATAGTCATCCCCTTTGGCAAAAACATAGTGCCCACAAATTACCACATAGGTGGTAATCCATTAAGTACGGAAGAAGTAATTAGGGACCTGGGGACCCAAGTTGATAGCAATCTCTCATTTGACAACCACGTGGCCAAAGTGGTTAGAAAAACATTTTATATAGCCCACCTAATCATGAAGGGATTCACATCTAGATCAGGGGAGGTCATCATGCCTCTTTACTCATCCCTCCTCAGGCCCATAATTGAGTACAATGCCCCTTTTGGGGTGTACCTTACCAGACACCTGCAGCAACTGGAAAGACCCCAAAAGTACCTCACCAAGAGGATCAAAGGGCTCAAACAGATGCCATATGCTGCCCGGTTAAAGAAACACCAGCTCTACTCAGTGGCATACCACCTACTCAGAGGCGATCTATGCCTGACATATAAAGCCATGTCCAACCCAGAATTAATGGACATGCTGCACCTCAGAAAATCCAAATCCCATCAGGCTACGTGCTCGAGAGACTTGAACCTCAGCACTGAAATAAATAGGACATGCTGGAGGAACAGATTCATAACCCAGAGGCTCCCTTCACTCTGGAATAAAATCCCAGTCCAGGTTAGGCAGAGTCTCTCATTGACTCTCTTCAAGAGGAATCTTGATGAGTGGATGGGAGATAGTAGGTTTACCCCGGGTATCACTTCTGTGTCACTGTTAGACAAAGGCACAGTATACTAACCTCGAAAAAGGGCATAGCAAAATTCATTTAAAATGGGTAGCAAAAGCCAAACACACTCTGGCTAGGCTTATAAATGCCCTAGGGCAGGTAGCCTAGTATGAACCTATGAACCTATGAACCTATGAACCTGTGAAGTTACTGCTACAAGACACAGGTTCTATGCTTTGGTACATAACATTTCATATGGTGAATCAATCCCATTACATTATTTTGCTAGCTGTCTTCCTTTATAAAACTGATCTACACCATGACTTGCAGTGAATGTACTCGAGCTAGGGTCCACTGTGAATGGTCACATCTTGTTTTGATCAATCTGAGCTTATTTGACTACAAAACATCAAAAGCCTTGAGAGGTTGATAACAAAAACAGTGACAATGGGAAAGTCACAAAACACAGAAAGCATTTTTTGTAGGGTGGCAAGTCTACCTGCGCGTACCCTGCAACATGGGAGAAAGTGTCCACATCCTATATATCAACTTCAAGCTCACACAAACTAACACAGAGTGAAATAGCAATGAGGAAAACACATCACTCGGTTCTTGGCTTCCTCTCAGACAGGCTACCATGACAGCATTTTAATAATTTCCTTGGCTTGACGTTCTGAACCACATTTCATTATGAAGGCTATTCATATACTATTCTATTTAATTCTCATTAACATGGGAGTAAAGAAGTAAGAATAGCATGAAGGAAAATGAAGTCAAACAGCAGGCTCAGATGAGGTCACAGCAAATATGATAAAGATGCTGGGTGTGATAGTATAGAAATGGTTCCTGAGGGTATTCACAGCAACGTGGAGAGAAACACATATCCCAAATGACTGGAGAATAAGCACACTAATGCTAGTGTTCAAGAACAAGTGGGATATTCACAAATGTGGGCAGTACACAGGTATCAAATTCCTGTCGCACTGCATGAAACTTCTGGAGAGAGTGACTGATAAATGAATATGCAGAGTCATAGAAAATAAGATAGGAGATGAGCAGTTCAGATTCAGATCAGGACAGCACAACTGACCTGATGTTTGCCGTGAGACAAATACTTCAGAAGAAGCTAGAACTGAAAAAAAGAGTCCAACTGGTCATGCTAAATGTATATGACAAGGTCCCCTAAAGCTGATTTGTGCAGTCCTGAAGTGGTTCAAAGTCCCAGAAACATTGGTCTAATTAGTGCAAGCTATGTACAAGGACCCAATGTCTCAAGTACAAACAGTACTCGGTCTCACAGAAGGGTTGCCTGTGGGAGTGGGTGTGCACCAGGGCTCAGATCTGAGCCCAGTGTTGTACATAATGGTGATGGACTACATTAGCGAACAGTTCAGAGGGGACAGATCAAAAAAGTTGTTGTTTGCAGACAATATTGCATTACAGACTGACTCTGACCAAGAGCTTCACCAAAGCATAGGAGAGTGGAATGCAAAACTGAAAGGACATAGAATGAAACTGAATACAGTTAAGACAGTTGTAATGGCAACAAATGGTAGAGTTCAGAAGAAGCTGAGAATTGAGACAGAATGAAAAATAGTGGAACAGGTTAATAGCTTATCTATATGGTGGCTTGTTTTTGAAGAAGGGAAGTTTAAAAATGGAGGAGAAAGCTAGAATCAGAGGGGCTATAACCAACTGACACAGAGTTTCAGGTGTGGTATATGAAGAAGAATACTAAAGAAGCGGAAAAGTAGAGCGTACAAAACAGTTGTGTGACCAGTACCACTGTATGGTACAGAAACCTGGGCCGTAAAGGCAGAGCAGTTGAGGAAGCTGGAGGTGATAAAGATTAAGTGCCTGAAATGGGTGGCAGGATGCTCACTGTGGGACAGATGAAGAAATGAGGACCTAACAGCAGAAGCCAAAGTCTGCAAAGTCAAAGCGAAGAGATTATAGTGGTTCAGGCATCTGTGCAGAAAAGCAGAAGACAGTCTGGTGAAGATTATTTTGGACAGACAGGAAGAAGGCAAGAGGAAACAAGGGCATCCAGCAAAAAGGTAGCTGAATTGTGTAAGAGAAGACCTGTGATAGTTAGGCATGAGTGTCAAACAAGGCAGAAGACAGGCATTGACTAGAGAGACAGAGATGGCAACAGTTCACACAACACACTTACCCCATGTAGAAAATGGGAAAACCCTGGTATTGCATGACTTTGTGTCTCTCTGTAAGCAAGACACTGTAGTCACTGGGTGCAGCAAATTTAATGATCCGTGCTACGTTTGTCTTCTTTTATTGGATTACTACATCTCGTTTTCTCACATCTATTTTTTGAACTGTTGGTAATGGGTGAGCCCATGTCATATAAACTTCATCATTTTCTATTATGCTTTGTGACTCACATTTCCAATGTTTTTCAGCTACTTCAATATTACAATGTTTGCACAATCCCCACTGCAAAAGTTTTTTTTGCCACATTATTATGCCTTTCAGTATACAGTCCTTCTGCCATTAGTACATCACAACCAGCAGCAAGTTGTTCGACTGTTTCCAGTTCTGCTTTACAAAACCTACATTTGTCTGTTTCTACCACAAGTTAAATGGACTTTGTAAATCAACGTATATGTAGTCTAGCATCTTGGGCCACCAATATTAGCATTTTGTCTTTTGGTTTAAATTCACCTCGTTTAACCATTCCTGCATTTGATCCTGATCAACAAAAGGTTGTTCCAAGAGTTTTCTATACTTGCAGCTATATTTATTTACACATTTCCTGCCTTTTCCTCTGATCTTTCACCTTATATTCTTTCTTTTGTTTTTTTTTTAAAACTAAACAAGTGAAAAGATAGCAGATACTTCCTAAAACAGAAATTTATTAAACGTTAAAAATGGTAAAGTGCTTTTCATCTACTCAACAGCAGACTTCATCAGACCACCATTTAATACAGAGAATCCTTTAAATACTAATGTACACCAACAGTTACCGCCCCCAGTCACAACTTCAAAAGGAAATGATGTAAGCATACTGTTAATACAGAAAATTGTTAAACATACATTATGCTAAAAATATGTAATTTTTGACATATACATATAAAAATGAATGAATATAAAACTTATGCTTATTAAAACGTGGTCAATTATTAATTATTAGTTCATCTACTCAAAGCTTTTAACCTTAAAAGACTGTTAATGGCACATTGTTCATTAAGACCTGGTTTATAGTACGCATGTAATAATAATTGCCATCTTAATTCAGCTTTTTCTAAAAATAAACTCCAGGGTCCACCCCTTGGTTGCTCATAAATCTGCTGAATGGCACAAAATTCAAAATTATGATCAACACCTGTGCCTGTGTATGCTTTACTAAAGCATTAGCTAAATTCCCCCTCCTTATGGCATACAAATGTTCATAAACCCTTTCTTTTAGCATTCTTGTGGTTTTTCCTACATAATACGCAGAACATATTTTACAGTTAGCTACGTATACCACCCCATTGGATTTGCAATTCAATTTCTGATGAATATAACCTGTTCACCTTGATGCATATACTTACAAAAGGTACACATGCCACATTCAAATCCATATTTTTAATTTATAATTTTACACATTTTTAGATAACTTTTAGATTTACACAATTATTAGGCTATGTATTTGTTATTGAGTTTTACTCTGTTATTATTGTGATTTTGTGCATGAGTTATGGCTTTTAGCCACTAGATGATGCCATTTGATACTTTTTGTCAATGATGCATTTATACCTACACGTTGCATTGTAGAAAATATTAATTAGGATAATTGTTTTAATATATATATTATATATATTTAACATCTGTATAGGATTTATTAGATATGTTATTAGTATGCTGTATATTTATTCTTTTATTATTTTAGTGCAGACTACACTTTTTATTATATGCATTTTACATGATTATAGTGCTATAAGGTGTTCTGCCAATGAGAAGTTTTTATCAATTAAGCAAATAGTGTTTAAATGGAGTTCTGTTGTTTGTATGCATTTTCCATCTGAAGAAATCTGTTTGCAGATGAAAACTCTGTGTATTGATTCTTGGAAGCATTAGTGTTTATTTACTGAGGCCCAAAGGGGTATTTTTATGTTTTTTTTTATTTTTTAAACAAGTAAATATTAAATATTTTGTTACACCAAGAGGAGTCGTGGGATTTTTCTAAGCGCTTTGGTTTTGTTTGATACCTCATTTCCTCCCAGTCATCCTTCCCTATTTAACCCTTATCTCCCCCTCTCTCTTTATTCCTACTAATATATTTAACTAATCCCACTCTGAAGATGTCCCAGGACAAATTGCTTTGTTACCAAACCTCATTTGTCCCAGTCCCCTTCAATAAACACATCACACTGAATGACATTTGACGACCTTTATTAAACTTTCATAAACATAACTTTGTTATCCAATATTATTAATTACAAATGTCAACACAATATAGCTGATTGAATTCCAACATCCACATCCATGTAATATTAATCAGGACAGCGTGACCTTGCTCATCCTGATCCAGTAAGCAGCTTCCATATCTCCAACTCACTTACTTATGAAGCAGCGTCCCAATACTCACTTCATTTACCATTTATTGAACTGCACCTCCCACTTATTTTACTTATGAAGCAGTGTCCCTTTATTCACTTCCTTTATCACTTATTGAATCAACATCCAACCAAATAAGCAGCGTCCTTACCCCCACTTGCTTATTTATCTAGCCACCTTCAATACTCACTTCCTTTCCCAATTCATTGGAATGACCATCCAAAACCAGAGGGGGAAGAGAAGAGGGCACACCTGTCCCTCTTCTCCACCTTACTTGATCTGACAAAAGACCACAATCCCCACTATGCCACTAAAAAAAGAGATAGGGAGGGTGGGTAGCAAGTTCATGCCAGAATGTTATTCCTTCCAAGTTTCACTTGCACAAATCTCTTAAACCTCTCCCTGACCATACCTCATTTCCTCCCAATCATCCTTCCCTATTTAACCCTTACCTCCCCCCACTCTCTTTATTCCTACTAATATATTTAACTAATCCCGCTCTGAAGATGTCCCAGGAGAAATTGGTTTGTTACCAAACCTCATTTGTACTGCTCCCCTTCAATAAACACATCACACTGAATGACATTTGATGATGTGTATTAAACTTTTATAAACATAACTTTGTTATCCAATATTTATTAGTTACAAATGACAACACAATATAGCTGATTGAATTCCAACATCCACATCCATGTAATGTTAACCAGGACAGCATGACCTTGCTCATCCTGACCCATTAAGAAGCTTCCATACCTCCAACTCACTTACTTATGAAGCAGCATCCCACTACTCACTTCATTTACCATTTATTGAATTGCACCTCCCATTAATTTTACTTATCAAGCAGTGTCTCATTATTCAGTTCCTTTATCACTTATTGAATCAACATCCAACCAAATAAGCAACGTCCTTACCCCCACTTGCTTATTTATCTAGCCACCTTTAGTACTCACTTCCTTTCCCAATTCATTGGAATGACCATCCAAAACCAGAGGGGGAAGAGAAGAGGGCACACCTGTCCCTCTTCTCCACCTTACTTGATCTGACAAAGACCACAATCCCCACTATGCCACTAAAAAAGGAGATAGGGAGGGTGGGTAGCAAGTTCATGCCAGAATGTTATTCCTTCCAAGTTTCACTTGCACAAATCTCTTAAACCTCTCCCTGACCATACCTCATTTCCTCCCAATCATCCTTCCCTATTTAACCCTTACCTCCCCCCACTCTCTTTATTCCTACTAATATATTTAACTAATCCCGCTCTGAAGATGTCCCAGGAGAAATTGGTTTGTTACCAAACCTCATTTGTACTGCTCCTTCAATAAACACACCACACTGAATGACATTTGATGATGTGTATTAAACTTTTATAAACATAACTTTGTTATCCAATATTTATTAGTTACAAATGACAACACAATATAGCTGATTGAATTCCAACATCCACATCCATGTAATGTTAACCAGGACAGCATGACCTTGCTCATCCTGACCCATTAAGAAGCTTCCATACCTCCAACTCACTTACTTATGAAGCAGCATCCCACTACTCACTTCATTTACCATTTATTGAATTGCACCTCCCATTAATTTTACTTATCAAGCAGTGTCTCATTATTCAGTTCCTTTATCACTTATTGAATCAACATCCAACCAAATAAGCAACGTCCTTACCCCCACTTGCTTATTTATCTAGCCACCTTTAGTACTCACTTCCTTTCCCAATTCATTGGAATGACCATCCAAAACCAGAGGGGGAAGAGAAGAGGGCACACCTGTCCCTCTTCTCCACCTTACTTGATCTGACAAAAGACCACAATCCCCACTATGCCACTAAAAAAAGAGATAGGGAGGGTGGGTAGCAAGTTCATGCCAGAATGTTATTCCTTCCAAGTTTCACTTGCACAAATCTCTTAAACCTCTCCCTGACCATACCTCATTTCCTCCCAATCATCCTTCCCTATTTAACCCTTACCTCCCCCCACTCTCTTTATTCCTACTAATATATTTAACTAATCCCGCTCTGAAGATGTCCCAGGAGAAATTGGTTTGTTACCAAACCTCATTTGTACTGCTCCTTCAATAAACACATCACACTGAATGACATTTGATGATGTGTATTAAACTTTTATAAACATAACTTTGTTATCCAATATTTATTAGTTACAAATGACAACACAATATAGCTGATTGAATTCCAACATCCACATCCATGTAATGTTAACCAGGACAGCATGACCTTGCTCATCCTGACCCATTAAGAAGCTTCCATACCTCCAACTCACTTACTTATGAAGCAGCATCCCACTACTCACTTCATTTACCATTTATTGAATTGCACCTCACATTAATTTTACTTATCAAGCAGTGTCTCATTATTCAGTTCCTTTATCACTTATTGAATCAACATCCAACCAAATAAGCAACGTCCTTACCCCCACTTGCTTATTTATCTAGCCACCTTTAGTACTCACTTCCTTTCCCAATTCATTGGAATGACCATCCAAAACCAGAGGGGGAAGAGAAGAGGGCACACCTGTCCCTCTTCTCCACCTTACTTGATCTGACAAAAGACCACAATCCCCACTATGCCACTAAAAAAAGAGATAGGGAGGGTGGGTAGCAAGTTCATGCCAGAATGTTATTCCTTCCAAGTTTCACTTGCACAAATCTCTTAAACCTCTCCCTGACCATACCTCATTTCCTCCCAATCATCCTTCCCTATTTAACCCTTACCTCCCCCCACTCTCTTTATTCCTACTAATATATTTAACTAATCCCGCTCTGAAGATGTCCCAGGAGAAATTGGTTTGTTACCAAACCTCATTTGTACTGCTCCCCTTCAATAAACACATCACACTGAATGACATTTGATGATGTGTATTAAACTTTTATAAACATAACTTTGTTATCCAATATTTATTAGTTACAAATGACAACACAATATAGCTGATTGAATTCCAACATCCACATCCATGTAATGTTAACCAGGACAGCATGACCTTGCTCATCCTGACCCATTAAGAAGCTTCCATACCTCCAACTCACTTACTTATGAAGCAGCATCCCACTACTCACTTCATTTACCATTTATTGAATTGCACCTCACATTAATTTTACTTATCAAGCAGTGTCTCATTATTCAGTTCCTTTATCACTTATTGAATCAACATCCAACCAAATAAGCAACGTCCTTACCCCCACTTGCTTATTTATCTAGCCACCTTTAGTACTCACTTCCTTTCCCAATTCATTGGAATGACCATCCAAAACCAGACGGGGAAGAGAAGAGGGCACACCTGTCCCTCTTCTCTGCCCACCAACCTAACAAGGCTGTTCTCTCTCTCACCAATATGCTTTCAGCAACCTAACCACTGTTAATTAATTAGGCCAACATAATTTGGTGTACCCTATCTCTACTAACTATAATGGAACATCACATCCTAAAGCCCTATCACATAACAAAATAGCCATTTACCCAACAACTGAAAAAAATACTGATCCCTTTCCTCATGCCAGTGTAACAAACCGTAAATTCATAATGCAGTATAACCACTACAAATAAACTAAATAATCCGTAGCTCACTGCCAACAAAAGCCTCAAGTATTTAAAAGACATTACCAGCCAACTGTACAACCAAACCTTAATCCCCACAGCCAATAAAACTATGCAGATGCGACTGCCTAACTTCATGCTCCTTACATCCCCATTTTACCACCCAAATGAATGTAATAACCAGATGAAATCCCTTTAAAGTCAATGCAGTAAGAATCCTAACATCATCAACTATCCATTCTAACATCACATGCCTTAAGTGGTCTTCATGTCATTAAGCAATTAACCCATAACAGCAGCCTTATATACTTTTTTTTATTATATCAAAACCTACCAATTGAACCACCAGAACTCTAAGAAGCCCAATGTCACCCAAACAAAGCCATGGCAATGACATGCCGTCATGCCAAACCTCTATCTGCCCAACAGATACAGTAATCACCAACTTGAGTGAGTCTTATAGACTGATGTTTATGAAGCTTGAAATTGATGGTGTAATGATGAATGTTGTTAGTGCATATGCTCCACAAGTTGGGTGTGCGATGAATGGGAAAGAGAAATTTTGGAGTGAGTTGGATGAAATTGTGGTGAGTGTACCCAAGGGTGAGAGACTAGTGATTAGAGCGGACTTTATTGGGCATGTTGGTGAAGTGAACAGAGGAGATGAGGAAGTGATGGGTAGGTGTGGTGTTAAGGAGAGGAATGCAGAAAGTCAGATGATTGTGGATTTTTCGAAAAGGATGGACATGGCTGTGGTGAATACGTATTTTAATAAGAGGGAGGAGCATAGGGTGACGTACAAAAGTGGAGGAAGATGCACACAGGTGGATTATATCCTATGTAGGAGGGTCAGTCTGAAGGAGATTAGAGACTGTAAAGTGGTGGCAGGGGAAAGTGTAGTTAAGCAGCATAGAATGGTGGTTTGTAAGATGACGTTGGTGATCAAGAAGAGGAGGAAGAGTGTGAAAGCAGTGCCAAGGATTAAATGGTGGAAGTTAAAAAAGGGTGATTGTGAAGTGGAGTTTATGGAAGAGTTAAGACAGGCACTGGGAGGCAGTGGAGAGTTATCAAACAGCTGGGTAACTACAGCAGAAATAGTAAGGGAGACTGCTAGAACAGTGTTTTGTGTGACATCTGGACAGAGGAAGGAGGACAAGGAGACCTGGGGGTGGAATGAGGAATTACAGGAGAGTATACAGAGGAAGAGGCTGGTGAAGAAGAAGTAGAATTGTCAAAGAGATGAAGAAAGTAGACATGAGTATAAGGAGATGAGGCGCATGGCAAAGAGAGAGGTGGTGAAAGCTAAGGATAAGGCATATGGAGAGTTGTATGAGAGATTGGACACTAAAAAGGGGGAAAAGGACCTGTACCAATTGGCTAGACAGAGGGACAGAGCTGGGAAAGATGTGCAGCAAGTAAGGGTGATAAAGGATAGTGAGGGAAAGGTACTCACAAGAGAGGAGAGTGTGTTGAGTAGATGGAAAAAGTATTTTGAGAGGCTGATGAATAAAGAGAATGAGAGAGAGAGAGAAGGTTGGATGATGTGGGGATAGTGAATCAAGAAGTGAAACAGATTAGCAAGGAGGAATTAAGGACAGCTATGAAGAGGATGAAGAATGGAAAGGCTGTTGGCCCAGATGACATCCCAATGGAAGCATGGAGGTGCTTAGGAGAAATGGCAGTGGAATTTTAAACTAGATTGTTTAATGACATTTTGGAAAGTCAGAGGATGCCTAAGGAGTGGAGAAAAAGTGTTTTGTTACCTATCTTTAAGAATAAGGGTGATGTGCAGAGCTGCAGTAACTACAGAGGGATACAATTGATCAGTCACAGCTTGAAGTTATGGGAAAGAGTAGTAGAAAAATCCACCTTTATCAAACACAAAGCTTTCGGGTAAACACCCTTTGTCAATGATTAACACAAGGTTCATGTGTTAATCATTGTCAAAGGGTCTTTACCCGAAAGCTTTGTGTTTGATAAAGAGTAGTAGAAGCTAGGTTAAGAAGGGAGGTGATGATTAGTGATTAGCAGTGTAGTTTCATGCCAGGCAAGAGCACTACAGATGCAATGTTTGCTCTGAGAGTGTTATTGGAGAAATACAGAGAAGGTCAGAAGGAGTTGCATTGTGTCTTTGTAGACTTGGAGAAAGCATATGACAGGGTGCCTAGAGAAGAGTTGTGGTACTGTATGAGGAAGTCGGGAGTGGCAGAGAAGTATGTAAGAGTGGTACAGGATATGTACGAGGGTAGTGTGACAGTGGTGAGGACTGCAGTGGAAGTGACAGATCCATTTAAGGTGGAGGTGGGATTACATCAAGGGTCAGTTCTGAGTCCTTTCTTATTTGAAGTGGTGATGGACAGGTTGACAGATGAGATCAGACAGGAGGCCCCGTAGGCTATGATGTTTGCAGATGACATTGTGATCTGTAGTGAGAGTAGGAATCAGGTTGAGGAGACTCTGGAGAGGTGGAGATATGCTCTAGAGAGCAGAGAAATGAAGGTCACAGGGCTAAGACAGAATATATGTGTGTAAATGAGAGGGAGGGTAGAGGAATGGTGAGGATGCAGGGAGTAGAGTTGGTAAAGGTGGATGAATTTAAGTGCTTGGGATCAACAGTGCAGAGTAATGGTGAATGTGGAAGAGAGGTGAAGAAGAGAGTACAGGCATGGTGGAATGGGTGGAGAAGAGTGTCCGGAGTGATTTGTGACAGGCGGGTACCAGTAAGAGTGAAAGGGAAGGTCTACAAGAGGGTAGTGAGACCAGCTATGTTATATGGGTTGGAGACAGTGGCATTGACAAAAAGACAGGAATCAGATCTGGATGTGTCAGAGTTAAAGACGTTAAGATTTGCACTCGGTGTGACTAGGATGGATAGGATTAGGAATCAGTATATTAGAGGGTCAGCTCATGTTGGACAGTTTGGAGACAAAGCAAGAGAGACGAGATTGCATTGGTTTGGACATGTGCTGAGGAGGGATGATGGGTATATTGGGAAAAAGATGCTAAGGATGGAGCTGCCAGGTAAGAGGAAAAGAGGAAGGCCTAAGATAAGGTTTATGGACGTGGTGAGAGAGGACATGCAGGTGGTTGGTGTGACAGAGCAAGATGCAGAGAATAGGAAGAAATGGAAAGAGATGATCCGCTGTGGCAACCCCTAATGGGAAAAGCTGAAAGATGATGATGATGAGTGAATCAGTTGCCTAGTAATCCTACCTTCATACCCAATATTCTTATAAAGCAAGAAAACATTTGGAATCACAGACCACCCAACTACTAACTTCAAAGCATCCATGAAATGGCAATCCCACAACCTGTAGCCCACTGACCCTCCATTTATCAAATACAAACCTTTACAAACAACTTACTTTGACCATAGTTAATGTCTTAGTTTTCACACTATGAAACCTACTCTAACCCCTCCAGTATGTGAACCACTATACAAGATTTAGCAATTAACATAACCCTAACACCTATAGAACTGAAGTAGTAGCCGCCAACTCCTCCTGACCCACTGAAGTACCCCACCTTGTTGACAAGCCTGAACCATATCTGTCAACAAACCATCCCACCAATCTCCTACTCCCTTGCAGCTACGATACAATTTGACCCAGCTAGTAACAACCCTACCATATACATTACTTATAAAGCTGCCTCAGGCTCCTGCCACACTCATGTAATCTTCTAAACTAACCTGAGATGTTGCAGTTAAAAGTGCCAGTGACCCATATCACTGCTATAATATCCAAGTGAAACTGGACCCTACTTCTAAAAGTCAAACATATACCCACCACCTCCTATCAGCCCAAAGTGCAAGTCATCTGATGCAGTGGCTACTCACACTAAAGACCTTAACCTGGTATTTAACATTAGAAAATCTGCTTAAAGGACAGATTGTCTTTCAACAGATCCCACACTGACAACTGAATGCAAGTACATTACTTGCAACTAACTCCACCTTGACCAGCTGACTGCCTTACCACGTTCTCAAGCCAGCCAAATAAATAAATCCTCCCACTGAGCTCCCTCCCTCAGGCAGCTGCAACACAAGTTTAATCAATCTGACAATACCCTACCATAAGCCTCCCTTATGACAGATACCCCAAACTCGTGCAGTAAGCCTAACCACTGTCTAGCTTCAACCTTCTAATTGTGGCGCAACCAAACACAATTTGAACAACTGAATATGTAACTGGAAAATCACCCCAAAGGTCCCCCCATGTCCCCCTTAAACAAAAGGAACAGGTCTTGCACATGGAAGTAAGGGTAGTAACTTCCTGTGATGCTATGAGTGTTGTGACTCCACCCCAATTATAAAAACCCAAGAATCCCCCTAATAATCCCCAACCCTACTTTATTCTGCCCCAACATACCTCCTCCTCCCTTGCCCTCCACCACCCTGAACCACACACAACACTTCTTCTTCTTTTGGCTTTTCCCAGTTAGGGGTCACAACAGCGGATCATCTGTCTGCTCATGATTGGCAGCAGAGTTTTACAGTGTCGAGTTGCCAGCACAACCTTCCACAGAAGGCACACACACACACACACACACACACACACACACACACACACACACACACACACACACACACACACACACACACACACACACGCACTCACACCTAGGGCCAATTTGGAGTGTCCAATCCACCTACAGCATGTCTTTGGGATGTGGGAGGAAACTGGAGCACCCGGAGAAAACCCACATGACCACAGGGAGGACATGCAGACTCTGCACAGAAGGGACCCCAGCCGAGGATCGAACCGGAGAACCTCTTTCTGTGAGGTAGCAATGGTAACCACTGCACCACCATGGCCGCCCGAACCACACACAACACTGATGTGCCTTAATAAGCTTTCAATGAAATCAGATTACCTGTAACCTCTTGTGCACCACTCTAGCAACTGGAACTTCCACCCCTGCCAGTTCCATTTCCTTCGAAATGTACTTCTGTTTCTCCCTTTGCACTCCTCATGTGTGACCTCACTGCACACCCATCTAGTGACCGGGACATCCACTGGAACAACCTGCTTCCACTGTCTGCAACCTCACTGCATAACACTGCAGCAGCTGAAACACCCATCACAGCACCATAATCTGCAAAGAGAAAGACAAATGAAACTCCTCAGAAATGCATTAGTAAAGGTTCCACCTTTTAACCATTTGTTCCATATTATAGAGGCAAAACTCCTTATCAATGAAAAAAGAAACAGTCAGGGCAATGGAAATTTAAACCATCCCTACCTCTGCCAAAACAGCAGATCACAGAGCCTGTGACAGCCTTCTTGTTAAAGTAGAGGTGACTTACCTCACATAACATCCCATACCATTACCAGAAGTCCAACCCCATACCAATACCGCACTTCCAATGGTTGTCAGATGAAAATGAGATGTGTGAGCATATCAGCAGCACTCGCTGTCACAAAAAAACACCAACTTCCCCAACCACATAAATACTCCAGGCACACTGGTATAGTCACTGATATATCATCATCATGATCATCAGCCCCCTTTTTCCCATTTTTCTACATGGGGTCGGGGTATCGTGTTAACTGTCGACAACTTTCTCGATTCAGTGCCACACTCCTGCCTTCTTCAACACTCATGCCTGACTGTTGCAGATTTTCTTTCACACAGTCCATCCACCTCTTTGCTGGATGTCCTCGCTTCCACTTACCTTCTTCCTGTCTGTCCAAAATCTTTCTCACCAGATTGCCTTCTGCTTTTCTACACGTGTACCTAAACCACCGTAAACTGTTCTTTTTGATCTTTCCTGCAACTGGAGCTACTTTGGCTTCTGCTCTTATGTCATCATTTCTTCATCTGTCCCACAGTGTGCATCCTATCACCTTTCTCAGGCACTTCATTTCCATCACCTCTAGCTTCTTCAACTGTTCTGCCTTTACTCTTCAGGTTTCCGTACCATATGGTAGTACTGGTCACACCACTGTCTTGTACTCCTTACTTTTCAGCTTCTTTGGCATTCTTCTTTCATAGACTACACCTGATACTCTATGCCAGTTGGCTGCAGCCCCTCTGATTCTAGCTTTGACCTCTTCATTCAGACTACCCTTTTCCTCAACTACCCCTCTCAGATACTTGAAGCTGTTTACCTGTTCCACTATCTTCCCTTCAATCTCTATTCTCAGCTATTTCTGATTTCCCCAATTTGCTGCCATGATCACTGTCTTATCTGTGCTTAGTTTCATCCTGTGTGTCTTCAGAATTGAATTCCATACTCTTATCCTTTGCTGAAGTTCTAGCTCAGAGCCTGACAGTACTGCCACATCGTCTGCATACAGCAGCTTTGTTGATCCATCCCCTCCATCCTGTTTGCTAATGTAGTCCATCACCAGTATGAACAGCAGTGGGCTCAGACCTGAACCCTGATGTACACCCACTCCCAGTGGGAACCCCTCTGTGAGGCCAAACACTTTTCATACTTGAGTCATTGGGTCCTTGTACATGGCCTGCACTAATTCTACCAATGTTTCTGGGACTTCAAACCACCACAGTACTGCCCAAATCAGCTTTCTTGGGACCTTGTCATATATGCTTTCTCCAAGTCTAGGAATGCCCATTTGGGTTCTCTCCTCATCTCTAGCTTCTTCTCAAGTATTTGTCTCAATGCAAACACCGGGTCAGTTGTGTTGCATCCTGATCTGAATCCAAACTGCTCATCTCCCATCTTACATTCTACTACTCTGCATATCCATTTATCAATCACCCTCTCCAGAACTTTCATGCAATGTGATAGGAGTTTGATGCCTCTGTACTTCCCACAGTTGTGCATGTCCCCTTTCTTCTTGTACACTGGCATGGTATGCTTATTCTCCAGTCATCTGGGATACACCTTTCTCTCCACACTGCTGTTAGTACCCTCAGGAGCCATTTCTCCCATATCTCACCCAACATCTTTATCATATCTGCTGTGACCTCATCTGAGCCTGGTACTTTCCCTGACTTCATCTTCCTTAGTGCTGTTCTTACTTCTTCTAGGGTGGGCTCCTCTTCTTCTCTCATTGTAGCATGTATCTGAGGCAGTACATCTTCTGTGGGGTTTTCTTCATTCAGAAGCTCCTGGAAATACTCCTTCTATCTGCCTTTGATGTCCTCTGGACTGGTGAGCAGGTTGTTGCTATCATCCATTATGAAGGGTGTCTGACTATCTTCTTTATCTTTCTGTCTTTGCCTTGCAACCTCATATATTTTCTTTGTGCCCCTTACTGAGTCACTTTCCAGAAGTTGGTGCAGTGCCTCTGGTGCCCTATTCCTTACTACTGCAATTTCTTTCTTAGCTTCTTTGTTAGCCAACCAGTAGTCCTTCCTACCCTGGTCAGTCTTTTCAGTCTCCCACTTCTTCCTGCACTCCTTCTTTCTTTTGATTACTTCCTGAACTTCTGCATTCCAGCACCAGCTTTCCTTATGTACATTATTTCCATACCTAGCTCAGCCACATATCTTTTCTGTAGTCCTAACACATGCTGTTTTTAGGTGTGGCCATTCTTCTTCAACTCCACCAATTTCCTCCTCTTCTTGGTGTGCTAGAGCCCTGAGTAATTCACTGAACTGCTGTACTTTCTCTCCTGTCAACTTCCAGGTCTTCAGCGTGGTCTCTGTTGACCTAAGAGCCTTCTCTGACCACTGCTTGCAGCTGACTGTGTCAATTAGTGGTTTATGCTGTGGGCCGGCTGTTTCACTGGAGATGACTTTGCAATCATGGATTCTACCCTGGTGCCTTTTCCTTACTAGGAGGAAGTCTACCTGAGTTGCATGTTGACTACTCTTGTATGTGATCTTGTGACTGTCTCTCTTTCTGAACCATGTGTTTGCTACTATCAAGCCATTTGCCAGACAGAAGTCTAGAATGGCTTCTCCTTCTTTATTCCTGTTGACCCACCCATGTGGGCCAGGCAGTCCTCATAGCCTGTTCTGTCTGTCTCGATATGCGCATTCAAGTCACCCATTATCAACACCAATTCATGTTGGCCTGCTTTATCTAGTAGGTCCTGCAACTGCTGTCTGAATGCACTCTTTTCCTCACTATCACAACCCTGCTGTGAAGCATAGGCTGAGATTATGAATGTTGCCCTCTCATTACACTGGAGTCTGACTGCCATGAGTCTGTCATTAATTCTGATGATATCCCTTACTACCTTCTGAAGCCTCTCTCTCACCACAGTTCCTACACCATTTCTAGCCTGCCCTCCACCTGAGTAGTAGACTCTGGATCCCAAGCCAAGTGGCTTTGCTGCACTGCCCTTCCATCTCTTGGATACATAGGATGACCAGCCTCCTCCGTAGCAATTATCAGGTCATGTTTGGCAGTTTGGTTGGTTTTACATCCAGCTTTTGGTCAACAGAGCTATCCCAGGTAACCCAGGATGGGCAACTAGACACCAGCCAGCCAGTAGCTTATTGACCCAGGGCTGCTGGGCTTTATGGCGGGGCCACATATACCCCTCTAACCATTAGCATGGGTCCCTGGCATGGGTCAGAGTAGACTGGGTCCTCAACCCCCTTATCACCATTATCTACCCATGCCCATTTTTGGTGTTGAGTGGCTTGCCCTGCCACAGCACACAGTCTGTGATCCATGTTCTCCTATCTTGTGGATACTGTGCACCACAGGAGATACCCAAAGCTGTTGGTCTGTACAACTTTTCCCCCTATAGGGCACCATGTAGAGTCTGTGCTGCTGCCCACAGCTCCATTCATTGGTGAGTTTGAGATGGAAACACTCAGCATGTTTTTCAGACATGGGATAAAGCCCATGGAGACAAAGGGAAAGCACGCAAACTCTAAACAGGCATTGGTCGGAGGACAGGATTGAACCTTGTACCATGTGTATGGGAGGCAAAGACCTTAACCACTAAGACATCTGGTATCTAATTATCACGGAAATATATAGTCACTAAAACTGCAACTCCCACCACCCAGAAACTGCCTGCCCCTCCTACTTCCGACCTATGAAACCCCAACTTTAAGAGCAGTAATAGAGAGAAAAGCTGCCGTGCTCTCCTGCAAATGCTTGCCTGCCTCTCAACCTCTCAGAGATATTACAGACTCCCCGCACACGTCAAACAAAGCAAGCCGTTGCTGTCTTAGAAAGCAACTTGAGCAAACCCTGCAACCCCATGAACCTCCAAAGGGTCCACAGTCTGCAAATTACACACCAGCCACCATCCCAAACTGCAGCTCTCAGTGATCAGTCACCAACCAACCTGACAGCCAGTTCCACAACATAGACCAGCACATAACACTTAATTCCGGAAATAGTGTGAAAATGTGAGCACTTGTAAAAACAAAACAATTGAGAAGGAGGCCACCCCTCATGCCATGGTTAATGCTACACCACACTGGCGCAATGGCCATCTGTCAATAAAACAGCTCACAGCCTACCACAAGCCCCTTGCATCTTCTTGCACACTGAAAACCTGAAGGCTGTGCAAAACAATAGCCCAAGGTGGGACAAAGTCCCCTCACCAACGAACACTCTCCCTGCCAGCAAGTCTAGCAGCAGTCATCAACACCCTAACTACATCCCAAGTCCATCCCTTACCCTTTTTTTATTTTTATTGTTTTTATTTTTATTTTTTTTTTTTTAAAACCATGGGGCTCAGCGAATGAAGCTGTCTCAGTTAGAAACAGACCTCACCCCCCCCCCCCCGAGTGACTTCCTGAACAATGTCTGCCAGGGCCACAAATGAGGCCAAGCAATATAGCCAAATCAACATGAAGCAATCACATACAACTCAATCATTTAAAGCATAAAACCCGGCCCAAGCATTAAATCAAAGAGGGGCAAAAGCCCAAATCTAGGGACAATTTCACATACTGCTCACACAAACTTAGAGAGCTGACAAAACAAGTCTCCCCTCAGCCTGAACATCCCGACGGGTATGAAGCCCAAAACTCGAATCCTTTCAACTCAAAATGCCTGCCGCACTTAATACCTCACTCCTCAATCACTCGCCCCCAACTTGCAAACCATACATTTTTTTTTTTTTTTTTTTGTTAGGAGCATCTCATCCTCATGATGACACAGCTCTATATGCATAAAAAACACCAACACCTAAAGCCAGCCTCCAGCATCCTACAACCAACAAAGATGCCAACAGCCCACACCATCCAGCAAATGCAATCCATGGAAAATAGACCAAAACTGTGAAGTAAAAACCGGCCCTCTCACGAAAGCATGCACCACCAAAAGTGCACACTCACCAATGGACTACCTTTTCTCTCTTTTTTTTTTTTTTTTTTTTTGAGCAATCCCCAGGAGTCCACAAGAGGCACCCCGACCCTTTCAACCCACTACCCACATCCATACCTGCCAACAGCAACCTCAAACAAAAAACAAACACAGAAGGCCAAAGGCACAGAAATCAACACCCCAGTTTCAATTACTGCTGTTCCAAAATTGGAAGGTGAACAGCACTAACGACCCTGCGATAGCATGTGCCTCTAGAAGGATAGGAATTCAAACTCACAGGACAGCAACAAGACAACAAATATGCCACCTGTTATACCACTGTGACTGCCATCTTCAAAGACCAGCACCACAATGGACAAAGCCACAAGCAATGGGAAAAAGGGGGCCCCACAAAGAGCAACACAAACATCGTCCACATAAAATCAAGTGGAAGGAGTCATGGGCACCGCCCCAGCAAGGATTTCCCATGAAACACAAATTGCGAGTCTCCAATCTCTGTCACTGTCCATGACCCCCACCCTCAAGAGCTGCGAACAAACCATCAGAAAACCCCAAACAAGGAAGGAAAAAAAACGATACGAACACTCAGATATGCCATGAAAATACAACAGACTCTTTTTTTTTTCTTCCACTTCAGTACAGTAATACAGTATTTCTTTTTTTTTTTTTTTTTTTTTTTTTTTTTTTAATGTGGCAATACTGCATCAACCCATGAACCATAACCCCCAAC
The DNA here is from genome assembly GCF_019279795.1 of Protopterus annectens. NCBI lineage: Eukaryota > Metazoa > Chordata > Ceratodontiformes > Protopteridae > Protopterus > Protopterus annectens. Next base: position 1,705,514,777 of record NC_056726.1, on the reverse strand, counting down.
AGCTAGGCACCATGTGCCACACCAGACCATCACTTGCACACAACCCCACCTACCTTTGATCTCTCCATTGATGGTGAAACAAGCACATGCAGCTCAACCTTACCAGCTGCAAAACAGCAAGGCACTCATCGTAATGCCATCCACAAAAGAGCGACAAAGGGCCCAAAACAGGAGCAACCAAACAACACTGATACCACAGCATAAAGATTATAGAGCAGATTGTTTTGCATTAGCATGAATTTTCTGATGGGTATTAAGTCCACAAGCAAATATTGGTCACTATTTTCTAACTTAATTTCTAATGATTTGCCACTGTGTTCAAAAACACTATTTTATGAATGCGGACCAAAAGTGAGGCAAAACTCGGTGCTCTTAATGACAACCCGCTCGTTGAACTGCTTCAACTGCACATGAGCAGCAATAACCATTCCTAATATTGCTACAGTAGTGCTACTTGGCCTGCGAAAGGCTGCTCTACCTTCTACTCTGGCTAATTGCTCAAACAACTCAAAACCAACAGGGAGGAACCGGAGCCTTAAAATTTTGTTTTAACCACTGCCCTACATAATACTGAGAGCATGTAACAGAATACACTACCTCAATGACCAATAGCCAGCTGAACATCAGTGCTAATTAAGGATTAAACAACCTTATTATACCATGACCCCCCATTATTATTCCAAAACGTGCAGGCTGATTGGCCAGCGTGCCCGTTGTAAATCGAGTTATACTAATGGAAAAGGGTCCGGTCACCCGGACTTTTTTCCATTAGTATAACTCGTTTTTTAAACACTGTCTTGCTATGTTAAATGGGTTTAACATAGCGAGACAGCTTTAAAATAAGCAACGGAGATCTCCGTTGCTTATTTTAAAGCTGTCTCGCTATGTTAAACCCATTTAACATAGCAAGACAGTGTTTTAAAAAAAAGCAACGGAGAAAGCAAGATCTCCGCTGCTTTTTTTTAGTGTTTCACTATGTTAAATGAGTTCAACATAGTGAGATAGTTCTAAAATAAGCAATGGACATCTCCATTGCTTATTTTAAAGCTGTCTCGCTATGTTAAACCCATTTAACATAGAGAAACACTAAAAAAAAAGCAACGGAGATCTTGCTTTTTCCGTTGCTTTTGCCCACAGCTCTGATGTACTGCGCACATCAGAATTGCCGCGGATGCCAGACATCTGCGGAAGGGCAGCAAACAGGCATTATACTATGCCATTATTTAAGAAAAGTAATAGTTTCTTTTCTTAAATAATGTCATGGTATAATAGCAATAACCACTTCTGGTGGGTAATGCTGTATTTACCCACGGTTGGCTTTGTTTGGTCCCTCGGGCTTCGCCCTCGGGACCAAACCACGCCAACGTGGGTAAATCCAGCATTACCCACACCCAGGCATGGGTTATTGCTATAATAAAAACCCGGTGCGGAATAGTCATATTTAAAAGTTAAGTTGTGTCCTTTGTCTTTACGCAACCTAACTGCCTCCCAACCCCAGCAACCCAGTCAAAACCACCCAAAAACAACATTCATCCTGTAGCAAAAAACAAAAAAATATATATGTTTAACACAAATATTACCCACCTCCTCTCTATATACCACTAGTAACCCAAGGCCTACCTCTCTATCACCATACTCACAGGTCGTCCTGGACGTAAGCTTGCCATATAGCAAGTTCACGCCAAAATGTGATTCCTTCCCAGTTTCACTTTCATAAATCCCTCAACCTCCTCCCTAACCATACCTCATTTCCTCCAAGTCATCCTTTCCTTATTAACCCTTACCTCCCCCCACTCTCTTTAATCCTACTAATATATTTAACTAATCCCACTCTGAAGATGTCCCAGGACAAATTGGTTTGTTACCAAACCTCATTTATAAGTCATTGGAAGGCAAGTTATTGGTCTATAGTTTTTAGGATAGCCTTCAGGTTCACTCTGAAGTAGGGATATTGTTTTTCCTGTCATTAACCAGATTGGTGTCTGTTCAGGCTGCACGCATAAATAGTTCTTACATATGGCTAAATCTTCATGTAAACATGTTAATATTTCTAGCCAGAAGTTAGGTACTGCATCTAGGGCTGTAGTTTTTGAATTAGGAGCTTTTTGTTAACTTTATTTCAATCTCTCTGGCTATTATTTCATCCTATTTCATATATTCTGTACATTTGAACTTCCATTCTTTCTTTTTTTCATCTATCCATTCAGCATCTTTATGTTCCACAGGATCTTCATAGATATTTCTTTTTTTGGTGGTGTTTCAATTTCTTTTGCCTTGTTCCCCAATTCTCTATAAAGGTTTTTTGGTCAGCAAGAAAATTCTTATTTTGTACTTTTCCTTTATATTTATCTGCATATTTACTATGTGTTTCTACCTGCACTGATAATTTTAGTTTATTATTTGTGATAGTGCACAATAGATCCTGATCTGATACTGTGCATTGCTTTTATCACGTCTTTCTGAATATTTTGTTGACCTGTTCCCTCTTCCGTACTCTTCTAACAGTGACACTTCTTGTCTTAATTGCTTTATAGTTTTCTCCGCCCGATACTTCCCGGATGGCATTTGATTTTTCCCTTCTTTTCCCTTACTGCCCTGTGGTATTGTAGTAAGACTTTATCTGTTATTAATTTAGCTTCACTTTAATATATCCTATTTACTTCTATTATATTGTATGCATTTCTATGAACAGTCCTAATTACTCTCTCAGATCATTGTCTTGTAAACTGAGGGCACATTAATTGTTCTCAATTTCCTGTGGACTTTCTACAGAAAGTTCTAGAGCATCTTCCTATGCCACATTCTCTTCAGTTTCATCCGGTGTCATCTGTTGCTCTTTCATATGGGAACTCAAAGGCCTCTCACCCCACAGGGTTGACCATATCAGAGTTGTTACAATTTCCTTTTCCTTTCCTTGCTGTACAACTCCAACTGAGCTTTTGTACTGGCTTCCTATGGAAGGCTCCAAAGTATCTTCATATAGCAACTCCTCAGATGTTTCCTGCCCCACTAGTTTCTCCTTAATTTGGGGATCCATTTCTCTATCCTGTTGTGATGTTATCAGAGTTAGATTTTCTAGACTAAGCCTTCACTTCTCAGGTAATCCACACTCCGTCACTAATCCTCTTTTCTACTTTTCCTCTTTTTTTTTATTTTTGCATTTAAAATGTTCCATATCTGGATGACTTTGCCTGTATTTCTCTTCTAATATCATTGGTACTGCTCTTTTGTATAGTTTTGCCTTCTCCTTTGCATAAATATTGCACCATATTAAATATCTTTTTCTTTTCCATGTCCATATATTTTGCCTTCTCCTTTGCATAAATAATGCACCATATTAAATATCTTTTTCTTTCCCATGTCCATATGTTTTCTTCAGATATCTCTTGCTCATTTTGTTTCTCCTGCCTTGTGGATGTGATGTTTCATCATGCTGTGATATCAGCTGTGTTAGACTTTCTACACTAAATCCTTCATCTTGCAGATATTCCATAACTTCGGCTTCTATTCTTTTAACTTCTGCTTTCTTAATCTCCTGTTCTGTGTTCCCTCATTGTGATCTTATTCTTTATATTGTAAAATTTTACATGTCTTGATGCCTTTACCTGTATTTCTCTTGAATATTTTTGGGGCTACTTTTTTGTATTAGTTAATATGGCTATCTCCTTTGCATGAATAGTGCATCATATAAGGGCTCTCTGTCTTTCCCATGTTCATATTTCATTTTTATACCTTTCAAAAATCTCTAAATTTTTTTTTTTTTTTTTTTTTTTATTTTTGCACTTCCTCTGATACTTTTTTTTCCAAATGGCCAAGGTTTCTTGGTCTATATAATGTTTTTCATTAATCTACTGTATTAATAAACACATATTTTTATTTGAAGTGTCTGTCAGTTTTCCTTGTGCAAGCATTTTTCTTTCCTCTAAATTCTCTCTTAATCTTGTTGTATATCTTCTTTCTGGAAATTATGGGCTTCTTTCATAATGCTAACAAAATATAATTTCTTTTTTATCCTCAATAGTCTACTCTATCATCTTTATAGCTCTTTTTTGGCCTATCGGTTTGTGTGATTTTTATGGACGAATATTTCCTTCCATAATAGAGGGACATCATCCCGTGAGCCCGGCTTAGCTTCATTTAAGAATGTTTCCATGTTTTGAGGATTCTACACTGTAATGTTTTCCAGTCCTGGCACTAGTGTGCCTAACAGGATTGGGCACATTTTAATCCTGGGTCTTGTAACTCAGTTATCTTTTTTATACTTACCTACATCTGTCCACGATATATACTATATAAAATACAATCTATATATCAATGTCATCTTGATGAGATTTTGTGAAAAGCAAGGTCCACTTCATGAATGTACTCACTTGATAATGAATTCAATTCCAGCAATACTACTCTTCTTTGTTGCTGATTTATCATCTCTCCATTCGACCTCCCTTAAATTTGCTGGCTTTCTCGATATGTCTATTATTGTTCACAGTAAGAATGACCACTCACTTAGCATACAGAAGCTGGTACTATAACCAACATTAAAGAAACATGAGAAGATGTACAGATATATCCTATCGTGAGTGAAAGACTGGAATAATATTGATTCAACAACGTTAGTAAGGAAATTATTCACAGAGTATATTCAAGAGCAACAATTGCTTCAGATTGTACAAAAACCTACCAGGAATTGGAACATACTAGATATTGTTTGTGTTCCCAAAAAAGTTACTGTAACTTCAAGTCAAGTTTTACCACCATTGATGTGCAGTGATCATCGGGTTATAAAGGTTAATTTGTCGGTAGACAATTCTGCCAAACTAAAATCTAAACCAATGCACAGCAGGTTAATTACAGATTATATGGAAGCAAAACAGTCACTATGTAAAACTAACCAGAGTGAGATGTTCAGTGGAAAAACTGCAGATAGAATGTGGAAAGTTTTGAAAGAGAAATTGTTTTAGTGTAAAAAGTAAAAAAAAATGTTTAACATCAGGATCTAGGCATAAAACATCAGGGGTTTATATTTCTGTAAGAACAAGATATCTGATTAAGGTTAGAGACAAAAAAATATAAAAAATGGAAGAGAGGTCGAACTACAACTTTGAAAACTGAAATAAACACGCAGGACAAACAGATTAAGCATAGTGTGAGACATGATGAAGAAAAAATTGAAGAACATTTATATAAAGATATTGAGCATAATAGGAAACTTTTTTTTAGATACATAAGATGTGGAAGGAGTAAAAATGTACGAATTGATAAACTGTGTGCAGATTCTAAAATCTACAAAAACATGCATCTGGAGCATTTCTCCCCAGGCCTCTGCTGAAAATTGGCTTTGTTCCAAGTCAGACATTCCCAGTTAACAAATAATAAATAAATAAATAAATAAATGAATGAATAAAATGTATTCTTAGACACTACAGATTATAGCTATATTTACAAAATCTTATGCAAAGCAGTTTGGCTCCATAAAAGGGGTGATAAGTTGTCCTAGTGACATCCAGGTAACCTCAGATACTGGAATCAAATTAGATTATATCAAAAAAAGAACTGCACAAACTGGATCCAACCAAAGCACAGGGAGGACATGGAATTATTAACAATGACCTGAGAATACTTCAGCAAAAACTTACACTACCATTATGTCTATTATTTACTAGGTCATATAAATATGGGGAGATTCCTCAAGATTGAAGACCTGTCTTTAAGGAAAAGGGAAGTAGGACAAACCCAGAATCATATAGACCATTAAGTCTACGTTCATGTTGTGGAAAATAAAAGGAGAACATAAGATTGGATAAGTTATTGTCAGAAGTGGATAGGTTGAGACTAGAAACCATATATCAGCATGCATATGCTGAAAAATAGATCTATTACCACCAGTAACATTATGTTCCATAACAATATAATAACAGCTATGAATGAAAAATTATGCTGTGATGTAATTTATATAGACTTAACTTCAGCATTTGACAGGGTCATACACAAAATACTGATCAATAAATTAGTACAACTATTTATTGATATACTCTTGATAAGATGGATAGCTGCATGGCTTACAAATAGGACATGGCAAGTATCAAACAGTAACTGGACAGGTGAAATCCTTGGTTACAGTCAGGTGTCCCACAGGGCTTAGTCATAGGCGTTTACTTGTTTAGATTGTATCTTTCAGACCTAACGTTTTTATCTGAGGTGTTCTACAGTCTATATGCAGATGACCTGAAATTAGGTAAACTGATTACAAGTGTTACAGATAAGGCATGTCTGCAAAATAACTTGACTAAACTGACAATTTGGGCACAGGAGAATAATATGCTGATAAATACATCAAAACCTAAGCATATGAGATTTGGGAGACATAAACTGAAAGGTGAATATTTAATACACACACAGTGATTAAAACTGTAGACTCATTTAAGGACCTGGGTATAAGGGTAGATTCAGCTATGAGTTTTTTCTAATCATATCAACCAATTGGTTAATGATAGTTATAGAACTACAGGTTGTATAAAATGGTTTATAAAGTCTAGGAAATTAAAAAAATATGAAGTCATTGTTTGTTGGTTTCATTAGACCCAGACTTATGGAATAACAACATGGAAACCATATAAGAAGGCAAGCATGAGTAAACTGGAAAGAGTACAGCAGAAATATACCAAGGGCATTCATGAATGTGAAAATCTAAGTTATTATGAAAGACTAAAATATCTGAACTTGTACAGTGTCTCTTAAAGATATCTATGAGGAGATCCTTTTCGGGTATATAGGGCATTTAGGGACAACTACGTCTGGGAATGTTTGGGGTTATCATAAAGTACTAGAGAATCATCAGACGACCTGTGTAAAACATTCTGTAGGAATGAGAAGTGTACTAACTGGTTCTCTGACAGAGTAGCTGATGCATCGAACAGACTACCAAATTACATTAAAATAAGCACTAGTTTAGATATTTTTAAGAAATGCCTGGACACATTATGGGAACAAGTGTTTTGGTATATTGGCAAGCTAGAAGGGCATTTATGCCCATGCCTGAAATATTTGTATGTAAAGAAGATTCCCATCTTGTTCTGGTCTTTGTTTATCAAGAAAGTTGTTAATAAGGTTACATCTTGGCGATATCAGTGGTACAGCTGCTAGTATACTTAGCTTTGGTGCAGAAGGCTCTGAGTTCGATTCCCACAGCAGGTCAATTGATTATTGATACTGTGCATAGGAAAGGTGTTGTACTCCTAAGTGCATTGTTCTTTGGATGAGATGCTAATCTGAAACCTTATCTACTCGAGTTGGTGGTAGCTCAAGTGGATATAAATGATTGCATGCATATAGGTAAGAGGAGGGAAGTTCCCCTGATTCCCTGGTCATAGTATAGATACTACTTCTGGTCTCCCCCGTAAAGAGGCTACTAACTCAATAGGATTAACTCAGTCTATAAAGGAAAAATACAACTTCTTCTGTTGTTTGCCCTGCTTAAGGAAGGATTAGGCTTAGCTTGAGTCCTGACTTCATGCCTACTTAAAATAGGAATCATTCATATTATTTTGACATCTGATGTTAGGGTTCAGAAGTTCACTGTAGCACACATCTTCTACTGCAACATGTTATCAGCCTTTAAAGAGACTTATAATTCTGTTCTACTGCTTATGCTGTCCATTTCATATGAATTTCAGTGTGTGCATATGTGTGTGTGTGTGTGTGTGTGTGTGTGTGTGTGTGTTCCTGAGTCTCTGTGTAGTTTTTAATTCATTAGCATTCATTTCATCTGAGTAATTTCAAGACTAAAACAAGTTGACAGAACATTGTAAAAATGAGAAATTCATTGTGAAGCTTTTGTGAAAGTGTATGTGTTTAGCAGATAAAGATGGTGATTTGTATAAAATTTGAGCTAAAACTAAAAAAGGAATACAACAGATTCAAATATATATTTCAGTCCTTACTAACTGCTATTTTTCACTTTAATATTTTCTTTACTTTTTAGATTTTTTATTATTGCTCAGAAAAGTTCCAGTTTACTGTAGCCCAAACCAATTCGCTATAAAACTAACGTCATGCTTGGGCCGAGGTATGTCAGCATCGAATATTCTTCTTCCAGATGAAAACACTGTAGACAATCAATGTTTTAGCCGCAGTGAACCAGCAAATTTTTCTGTTGCTGAATTTGACTTTAATTTTAGTTCTACAACAACCAACTGTCAAGCAACAATTTTAGTAAGTACAATATTAAATTACTTTAAATGCCTGCAATATGATATACGCTATTAATGAATTTTAAAGAAAAAATGTTGTAAATATTTTTTTCTGCCCCTCTCTCTCTTAGTGTCTCTGATTTGTAACATGCATGTGTTGCATACCATTCACTGGAACATTTATCCACTTTATTTTAAAGATAACTTCTAGATTTGGGATTGCAGAAACCAATGCAGATGTCAGGCCTATACCCATATCTTAGGGATTATGTCATCAGTAAGTAACAAGTACATTTAGACTTTCCTCATCAGGTGTTTGGAGGGAATTACATTGCATTTAGTTTTTTGACAAATTACAAATGCATTACATCCTTAGTCCTAGATGCTGCTATGCATTACTAGAAATCATAATGCATTCATTAGGATTTCTTAATGTGTGCATAAGTCCGTATATGTCTATGATATGTGAAAGCTACTATCAGCTTAATTTTCCATTTATTTACCTTAGCCCTTATGCGCATTTTTCCATTAACATTTTGATGGTGATAACTTCAAAACAAGGCTAACACAAACCACTGACTGCCTTTGGATATCAAGTATACTTGTTTATAAAAGCTGTGCCACCAAAATGGTTTAACATATTCTCAGCAAATGCCAAAGAATTGTACTGGAACAGAATCATATTCATTTTCCTTGCATTGTGCTATTGGCTTCAAACAAAAAGAGCAGTTGTATATTATAATTTAAGGAAAAGTCACTGCTGATGTCAGTTAAAGACAGTGCATTTAAAACAGTGTACAGTCTAACACGTATAGAATTACAAAATATTTTAGACCTGAAGATACAATGACATTACACATTTATATTTGCCATTTATTTTATGGTGCAACATATTTGTCATTTATTTTATGGTGCAACTCAGAACAGAACTGATATTTGTGCTGTTATTTTAAAATAAAGCATTGCAAGTGCTGCAATTACTAGTTTGTGATTGGCATACTGGCATTATTCTGACACTGTGCCAGCTTGTTAATATCTTTCTATTACTTCCAGATTCCATTATAACATTTGTAAGACAATACGTGTGTGCACAGATTTATATAACAGACTAGCAAAGCTGGACATCTACTGAAAATGGGCTACTACCCAGTTGGACTTTCCAGTAATCAAATGCTAGTAAATATATAAACAAAAATGGGAAGGTTTAATCAAAGAAAACTGTTGAAATAGTCAAAAGGAAACCCATAAATGATACCCAATGTCAAGAAAAACAAAGTACTTGATTTACTGCAGCAAAAGTACAGGAAGCGCTTTTGTCTTCAAAATGCTACAGGTGTTATCAAATTGGTGGATGATTAATACCAAGTGTATAAATAGCTATAGAAAAATGTTGCATACTTTAATAAACCAATCATTATTTCAAAGAAATTGGGCAGGATTCACGAAGGCTTGCACGGAGTCTAAGAGTAGTGTAAGACTCCATGCAGCCCTCGCGATCCAGGAACAGCCCGAAATTCCGTGTAAAAGACCAACTAAAATGTCTCTTACACAGAGTGGGCGTGGATATGCTAATCACCTCACTTGCAGCTGAAAGGCATGCAAATGAGGTAGATTAGCGATCCACAAAGCCCAAACCAGCCCGTGTAAGAGCCGTTTTAGCTGCAAAAATGTACTCAGTTGACAACTGAGTACGTTTCTGCAAACAACACAATGGAGCCATGTCAGCTCCAAATAAAGGGTGCATATGTGTCAGGCAGCATGCCAATGGCCAAATATGTGGCCATTGGCATGGTACCCCAATGCAAAATTGAGAAATGTTTAAATGCAGCGCAGCCCCGCGCAAATGGGCTGAGCTATAGAAAACATAAAAATTAAGGTTATAAACCCACAAATGTGGGTTTTATGCAATATATGGATCTACAATGCAGGGACCAGCAGACCAGAAACAACATGGCCACCGTTTAGTGGTTGCTAAGGGGGGAAGCTGAGTCTAAGACATGTAATTAAGCATTAGTAGGCAATCTGATGTAAATGAGTGTTAGGATACTGAATCCCACTGTCACATAGCAAATGAGCACATTCTGAGTAGTGTAAGAGTTACATAAGGGGGAGGAACAGAGTAGGAGATAGGTGACATCACAGGTGGGGAATGGCAGAAAGAAATGCAGTTCATTGGAGGTCAGTGTTACATGACAGATGTCAGACACATATCATGGAAAGAGGAGTGCCACAAGATAAGCATGGGAAAGTCAAGAAATGGAAGGTGTACACTGTTGCTTACACCGAAGTTTCTTGCTGGGCGTGCATGCGCACGTGTGAGTGCCATGAGGTGTGAGTAGGGCAGTGTGTGCGCGAGTAAGGCAGACTGAGCATGTGGGAGCCTGTTGGCAGACTTGTAAGACTGCGCTGGTGTGCGTGCATTTTAACCCGAATAAGAAGATTCTAAACTGTGTAAGCATGTGTGCATGCGTGTAAGCCACTGTGAGCGTGTTTCTGCTGGTATGCGCGTTGCTCCCCCCTGAGGAAACAGAGAGGAAAAAGGAAGCAACAGAATTAGTAGGAAGCTAGCAGGGAATACTGCTGGAGCTAGAAGGTGAAAACAATTAGAAGCAGGCAATTACACAGGCAGAATAGTAGCCCAGCCAAGCACTTAAAACTCTGCAAACAGCAGTGCAGGATGTTTCTCTCAAGAGACACTGCAAGACAGGAGTAAGCTATTAGAAGTGAAAACTGAAAAAGCTGAACTCAGAGCAGAAATGCTAGGGGCTGCTATAGCTGTCATAAGGAGAAATAGGCGACTTGCTGAGGGTGGTGACAATTCAAATGGTACCAGACAACCCACAGTGAGGAGACGGAGAAGAGTGTACAGGCCCAGGGTCACCTACCACAGGTTACATGAGCTGGAGATAGTGGAGCGCTATAGAGTGGACAGAGACCTCCTGCAAAAAATTGTTGAGCTGTGCAGGCCATGCCTCACACACAGAACCAACAGAGGGGAACCCACCCCAGTGGAAACCAAGGTATGTGTTGGCCAAAGAATACTAGCAACAGGTACCTTCCAGAGACCAACTGGTGATATGATGGGGATATCACAGGCATCAATCTCCAGGGTACTGCACCAGTTCCTGGATGCCATGTCAGCACATGTCGGTGATCATGTATATTTCCCCAATGCCCGTGAGGTATTGGCCAGCAATATGCATCTCTTCCAGCGAATAGCGGAATACCCTAAGGTAGTGGGTGCAATAGACTGCACGCACATACGCATTAAAGCACCAGCCGGTGAGCGGGGTAGGGCCTACATCAACCGCAAGGGCTTCCCCTCCATCAACTGCCAGGTCGTGTGTGATGCCCAGGGCATAATAATGAATGTGTGTGCTGGCTGCCCTGGGAGCTACCATGATTCCCATATCTGGCATTTGACGCAGCTGTACCAGACATTTGCCAATGGGGACATCCCACATGGACACCTAGTGGGGGATGCAGGTTATGCACTGGAGCCGTGGCTGATGACACCCATCAGAAACACACACACACCTGAACAGGAACGCCATAATGAGACACACGCACAAACACGTAATGTAATAGAGCGTGTGTTTGGGCTGTTCAAGTCACGGTTCCGGTGTTTGGACACATCTGGTGGAGCCTTGCAGTACTCACCAACTACATGTACCCAAATTGTCATGGTATGTGCTATGCTACATAATATGATCTTGTGAAAACAGCTGCAGCAGGACCAGCATAGGGCTGGGCCAAACAGCCCTCCACCATTGCCAAGGCCATCCCAGGCAGAGCATGACTCGGAGGAGGAACAACCTGAGCCTGCCCCAGTAGGTAGAAGGAGGCATGCATAGTATGCCTTGGCCTTGGCATAGAGGCAATGCATAGCACATACACTGGCTCAGTAGGAACCCTGGGAATGATACCCCTCTCTGACTCACTTATATAATAACAGGGATGCCTAAAATGACATAACCTGCTCTCAAACATGTACAGGGAGTGTAGTATGTGCATCCAACAGAGGCAGCCCTGCAGCACCACCTGAGGCATGAATGCCATGTGTTAAGCAATGTAACACCATGTAGTATATGCAGACTTGATGACCCTGACTAACATCCTACCCTCACCAAGCATGATGCCACAATATGACGATGAGATGATCAATTGCAATAATTGGCTGAAGTATTGCTGTTAGTCAAAGGGGATCCAATGTGTGCCAGCCTGGGATGACATGCTGAGCATAACATGATGCTCCACCTGCTAGGGGTGGCGTGCACCTATCAGTCCTGGCCTTATGGATACTGGCAAAGGCTGTTGTTACCCACAGCGTGCCTTGAATAGGTAAGGCTCAAAACACAAACCCACCTCCATAGGTATCACAAGGGATAAGAACCTAGATGTAATGCTACACAATGCCAGAAGTCTAAACAGCAAGATGTGTGCAGTCTAAACTCCCCCAGTATGGAGAATGTTGATATCTGTCCTGTAACAGAAAACTGGATAAAGGCTCACAACAGCACCCTAACACTACCAGGTTACACCTCATACAGTACTGTACAGCCTTAAAACATGGAACAATCTACAAAAGGAGGGTGACTAGCAATAATTGTGAAGGATAACCACACCCCCATGTTGGTACCACAACAAGAAGCAGCATGGACTATCCATGGTCAAGTAACAGTGGCTAAAACTGCCTTCCAGTTTATAGCCTGCTACAGACTACCATCGTAACACCAGGAACTGCACTTGGCCTATGTTGGAATACATGAATATATCAAGCCCTCCAAACCACATTATATTGGGTGACTGAAAATACCCAAACATAGACTGGGAGCATTATTCTAGCTCCAACACTGTAGGACAAAAGTGCCTAGAATCCATAAACCAAAATGCCCAGGAACAACGTACCACTCCCACAAGAGGGGTAAGCATACTGGATGTGATAATCAGCAACATGGGTACTGGATGGCAAGATGAGAAGTGTATCCCTCACTGGTAAGACCAGACCATAGAGCAATCACACTGGATATACACATCCTGACCACAGTCCCTGGCCAGAACACCACAGTGAAAAACATGTGTAAAGCAAAAGTTGCACTCCTCCAAACGGATGTGGAATCCATTAAAGGCCCTGTGCAGGTGCAAAATATGGGCCACACCTCAGAATCTGTTATACAGGCATTCCATGAACACTGCCAGGAATGCATGGATTATGCAATCCCAAATAAAACCAAGACACACTGCCATACATGCAGGCATCTGGCATGGTGGACTCCAGCCATTACCAAACCATGCAAGAGAATGAGAAAGCTACTACATGATAGAGCAAACATAAAAAGGGAAGTAATCACTGATCAATAATATGGAAATAAAATATGTCCACTCATACAATCCACTAAGTCCGGCTACAACAAGTTGAATCTGTGAATCTTGAGGCAATGTTACACCTGCCCCATGTACACAGACAACCCTCACCTCCCCCCAAGAAATACAAATATATGTGAGAGATGCAACCATTTATCCAAACCGGAGGCTGAGCTCTCTCAACTCAGTACTGTCAAAACTAGTCAGGAGGAGAAGGTAACCACACACACCACAAACCCAGTCCACATAGACCTATCACAACTGCAAACCAAAGACATAAACACAGAAAAACATTCCCGGAGGCCTTAATTACAAACACACCACATCAACAGAGGCCTCCAACGCAGACACCCAAGCAACCACTAACTCCAAACATAGCACATGCAACACATAGTACACAAAGGTGGTGTGCCAAACAGTCACAGGCCAGAAGGAGAAACAACATGCCTGATACAGTTGTAATAGGTGACTCGATAGTCAGACACACTGCTGTCCCGCTCACCAGACTGAACAAGGGAAAGGGTACAGTAAGCTGCCTGTAGGCTGCTACAATATGCCACATAACACAAGTACACAGGTCACACCAAAGCAAGTAGAAATATGATGCAGTCATTGTCCATGCTGGCGTGAATGACCTGAGATGTACCTCCCTGGACTACATGAAAAGGGACATAGATGAGCTCTCCGATTATGTAGTCCAGGTGGTATGACACTGACCATGTGCAGCATCCTACTCTCACCAAGAATGATGCCACAGTACAAATACAGAATGATCAGCTTTAACAAGTGGCACAGTTACTGGTGTCATTCCAAGGGGATCCAATGTCTGTCTGCTTGGGATGTCATGCTTGACAAGCCACGCTGCTGTGCCAGGGATGGCTTGCACCTGTTACCCTTGGGCGTCTGGATATTGGATAAGGCTTTTGCCACCTCCATAGAGTCTTTCGTAGGCAAGGCTGAAAAGACTAACCCACCTCCCTAGAAAACATAAGTGGAAAGAAACATAAGGGTAATGCTGCCCAATGCCAGACGTGTAAACCTCAACATGCATGCTCCCGAGGCCCTCCCCAGTATGGAGAACATCGATGTCTGTGCAGTGACAGCAACCTGCAGCAAGGCTCCTGACAGCACACCAGCACTACCAGGTTATACCTCATATCATGCGTTATGGCCCCAAAACCTGGACTAAAACATAAAAGGAGGGGGAGTATCCATATTCAGCACAGACACACACACGTCCAGGTAACTGACAATGCACGAAGCATTGGAGACCACCCATGTGCAACTAACCATAGGCAAAACTGCTGTACCATCTGTAGCATGCTACAGACCACACTCTCACACACAGGAACCCACTCAGCCGTCCTGAAGACACTGGACAGTATGAATGTCTCACCAAATACCAAACAAGGTACTCACAAATTATCACATAGGTGGAAATCCCTTATGTATGGAAGGAGTAATCAGGGACCTAGGGACACAAGTGGACAGTAACCTATCATGTGACACTCACATTGCCAACATGGCTAGGAAGACTGTCTATATTGGACACCGTATCATGAAAGGATTCACATCTACGTCAACAGAGGTCAGTGTGCCCCTATACTGTTCTCTTATCAGACCCATAATCTATTACAATGCCTCATTTGGGATGTACCTTACCCGACACCTGCAGCAGTTGGAAAGACCTCAAAGGTACCTCACCAAGAGGATAAAAGGTCCTAAATATTTGTCATATGCTGCCTGGCTGTAGACACCCCAGCTGTATGCAGTCACATACTGCCTACGCAGAGGTGTTGCATGCCTGTTGTACAAGGCCATGTCCAACATAGGAGTAATCGACATGCTCCACCCCAGAAAACCCAAATCCATCCGAGCTGTGAGAGTGAGAGATGTCAACCTCAACACATAATAAAATAGGATGTGCTGGAGAGACAGATACATAACCCAGAGGCTCCCTACACCCTGGAACGGAATCCCACTCCATGTTAGGCAGAGCCCCTCACTGACTCTCTTCAACAGGAATCTTGCCAAGTGGATGGATGATCGTAGATGTACACTGGGGGTCTTCACTGTGTCACGTCCAGACAGAGGCACAGTAAAGTAAATCATAAATGGCCATAATATCCACATATCAAGGGGTGGCGAAAGCCACTCACACTCTGGCTAGGCTTATAAATGCCCTAGGGCGGGTAGCCTAGTATGAACCTATGAACCTATGAAGATACAAATTGTACAGGACACTAAGGATAATCACAAGGCTTTCTTAACTGATGGTAGGAACCTTGTTGGGAAGTCACAGATATGCTCTGAATCACTCAAATATTACAAACAACATACCAAACACACACACATATTGCCAACATCCAACCTGACAGGTGCAGTGCAACACCCCCCCCCCCCAAAATGCAAAATATCTATCCCAGAAGAGTGCTGGCCCCCTGACATTGCAGATGCTGAGGTAACATCCATAATCTACAAAGCAAAATACACAGCATCAATGGTATGAGATGGTGTCCTGGGTTGAGTCCAACATGGACTCCAAGAAGAATGGAATGCCAAATAACACTACTGCTCAATGTCAGCCTTACCACAGGATATGTACCCAAAGAGCAGTGTACAACAACAGTGGTCCTTCTCCACAAAGGTGTTGCCTGAATAGATACTGCAAACTACCACCCCAGAATGCTGACAAGCTTGGTCTGCAAAGCTATGGAAAGGATCAGCATGTACCTCAGACATAAAGATATTGGGGACCTACTGACACTGGACCCTACCCAGTGTGGCTTTCTTAAGTGCAGATCCTGCCCCTTAAACATGTTTGACTCATTTGAAACAGTCAATAAGGTCATTGATGAGGGGAATGTGGTCCACACAGCCTAGCTGGACCTTGCAAAAGGCTTCCATACAATACCCCACGTGTTCATTATAGATAAGCTCACCAGCCTAAATATAAACCCCTATGTCAGTATAGGGGTTGCAAACCGGACCAAGGACAGAACTGACATGCTCAGAAATGCTGCAGCCATGTCAGACTACAAACCATATACAACTGGCATCCCACAAGGCTCGGTCCTGGGACCCCCCCTTGTTTGGTATATATGTCTCATAGGTACAGGCCAACACGGAAGGACTGTGTCTGAACAAGTTTGCAGAGGACTACAAACTGGCCACCATATCTGACCCTCCAGCTGACACAAGCATCCCACAAAAGGGCCACATAGAAACAGACAACTGGTGCCATAGCCATGTCAGCAAGCTAATTGCAGAAAAGTGCATAGTCAACCCCTGTGGATATATAGTAAGTGCCCACCAATTACCACATAGGTGTCAACCCATGAAGTACTTAAGATGTAATAAGAGACCTGGGGACACAAGTTGATAGATATCTTGCATTGGACAAGCATGTGGCTGTAGTGGTTACAGAAACAAACCATATACCCACCTAATCATGAAGGTAGTCAGATCTAGATCAGGGGAGGTCATTGTGGCTCTGCAGTCATCCTTCATCAGCGTCACAATTGACTACAATGGCCCCTGTAGGATGTACCGCAGCAGACACCTCCATCAACTGGAAAGACCCCAAAAGTACCTCACCAGGAGTATCAAAGAGCTTGAACAGATGCCATGTGTTGCCTGATTAAACACACTGCAGCTCCACACACTGCCATACTGCCCGCCCAGAGGCAAGCTGTGCCTGATGTATAAAGTCATGTCCAAGCTGGAATCAATGAACATGCTGCACCTTGTACAATCTGAATGGCAGTGAGCTATGCACATGAGAGACCTGAACCCCAGCACTGACATACATAGGACAAGCTGTACTGAATGATCTATAACACAGAAGCACCCCCACTCTTGAGTAAACTCCCAGTACAGGTTAGCCAGAGAGTCACCCAGCGACTCTCCTCAAGAGGAATCTTGATGAGTGGATGGGAGATGGTAGGTTTACCCTGGGTATCACTGGTATGTCACGGGTAGACGGAGGCACAGTATACTAACCATGACATATGTCATGGCAAACTCCAGTTACCATGTGTGTCGAAGGACAAACACACCCCCTGACTAGCATTAGAAATGGCCTAGGGCACATCGCTAGTGTTTGCCAATGTCCACCTATGTTGTGGAATACACAACCAATGTTGGACAAGCCTGGTTTAAGTAGTCCATATCTGAACATAATGAAACATGGTCATATGTGCACAACTGGCCCCTAAACAGTCTGTTGTGCTCACTATGAAAATTTAAAGCAGTGATAGGATGAAAGCCCAGGATACTGTCCACCACAGTGAAAGTACTGAACCAGTACACTATATGGTACTACAGTGTTAGGTCAGTATGAAAGGATGTTGACAACTGTATGCAAAGTATCCCATGCAAACCCTGCAGGCACAGTATAATCCCTGTTGTGTTCAGACACAAAGCAGTTGGCCAGTAAGTACACAACATGACACCCAACACACAACCATAAACGTGAGATATTGTTGAAGTTCACACTCATCCACAAATGTGGTGGACTGCAGAGTTCAACATATGGAAAGCTCACACTGGGCATGCTCGCACACTTTGATAAATGAGACATATGTCAGACAACATGCCATGGAAAGGCTGAACTGGGCATGCTCACACACTTAAGCCATATCTCAGTTTAGCAGTTGGCCACACATATCTGGTATTTGTACGTGTTATTCCAGGAACCAACCACATTACAGCAATCTGCCCAGTGCACACAGTTAAATGACTACAGAGACATAAGTGATATAGTGGATCCCTCTCATATTCAAACATCTTCCACAGATACACAAGTTGTTCATAGAAACAGGGAATGCTATGGCAATAAAGACCTGCAAACAGTCTATCAGCAACAAATATTGTGCATCTGACAATTAAACATATGGGTGTAAAGGTCAATACTAGGCTGTTTACCCTAGGGAATGAAAGTTTAGCCAGAGTGTGCTTGGCGTCTGCATCCCCAGTACAGTAGGCTACTGTGCCACTGTAAAGTAGGTCACATAAGGCACCGTTTGAGGCTAGTGTGCTGTGCCTCCATCAAGCAGGGACACAGTGGAGATCCCAGGGGTTGAATTTGCTATGCCACATCCATGTTGTTGGTGTGTGCTGGAAGAGGGTTGGTGAGGACCTCTAACAGTAAGTGGGCATCAATAACAGACTGAGGGGAGCCTTATCTGCAGTGTCTGGACAATTTCACTGTAAACACATTGCCGTGATGATTATGATGGACTGAAGTGTCATGCCAGTACTGTTCAGAGATGTCCTCTCTCTGTGGGCTACTGCTCTGCAATGTATTAGCTCACTCCGTCTGTTGGACAGCTCATATATGGCTGGTGTACACCTGAAAGGGTGTCCTGTTGTGGAGGAGTCATAGGTATATTTGGGATAGCATGATCAATGCAAACCTTCCACATGCTCATAGAATGCAATTGTCAAGGATTATGCAGAGTGGCCTGTATACTCCCCCAGCATGGGTCCTTTGAAGTCTTCCACCCCAGTCTTCACAAGTGCAAAGTCTGCTTTTGATAAATACACTTTGTTTGCAGTGACAACCTTGCCTGGGGGTGGGGATGGGATATGGATGTCCAGGGAAAGGTGGGTATGGTCAGATATCAACAATGATGGTCTACCTCAGGTGTACCCATGTTGCAGACGGTCAGGTGCAATATGTATTCCCCCTTGTGGCTGTGGTGAGTGGTCTTGCCATAGCACATGGACTCACAAATTGTAGTGGCTGTAGGGTAATGTTATAGAGACCTGAGTAGTTCCCACACACAATATACCTGTACCCGACGTTAACAACTGGCATGGTGTATGTGAACACCTTCATATCTTGGCACTTTTCCCAGGGAAGCAAAGTGTATGTCCCGGATGTGGGAGGGGTGGTCTGAACTGGTTGTGTTGTGTGTTACAGGTCCCGTGGTCACGAAGCATAGTATAAAACATAACCTGCCAGTGCTGATGTGCATATCTGACCCTGAAGTAGGTGGCTGCAAATGCATTTATAAGCTATCCCCCACCTGACAGGTAGTAATAGATGTACATACCTCTGTATAAATAATGATGTCAGCACCCTATAAATACTTCAGGTGCAGAACAGTTGCCCAGTAATTCGGATAGTGTTCTCTGCTAATGTGTCTCCCTCAAATGTCATAATATAGTTAGGTAGGGGTTTGAATCCTGCAAATGCTCAGTGTGTGTGGGTGAGCAGCATTGGTGTGTGTGCAATTCTGTGTGAGGAAAATGTCCCTTTTGGCAACTAGGAGAACACACTACAGGATGCACATCCCCCTTTCTAAACACTGATGATGTCAGCACCCTATAAGTACAGCAGAAGGGAAACCTCCTAGTAATGCAAATAGTGCACTCCGTAATGCGTCTGTCTTGAGTGTCATAACATAGTTAGGTAGGGGTTTTAATCTTGCAAGTGTGTGTTTTTGGGTAAGGGGGTTAGTGTGTGTGCAATTCTGTGTGAGAGCAATGTCCCTTTTGGCAACTAGAAGAACACACTACAGGATGCACATTCCCCTTTCCAAACACTGATGATGTCAGCACCCTATAAGTACAGCAGGAGAAGGAAAACCACCCAGTAATGCAAATAGCGCGCTCAGCTAATGTGTCTGTCTTGAGTGTCATAACATAGTTAGGTAGGGGTTTGAATCCTGCAAGTTTGGGTGAGGGGGTTAGTGTGTGTGCAAGTCTGTGTGAGAGAAATTCCCCTTTTGGCAACTAACAGAACACACTACAGGATGCACATTCCCCAATCCAAACACTGATGATGTGAGCACCCTATAAGTAAAGCAGGAGAAGAGAAACCTTCCAAAAATATGAATAGCGCGCTCTGCTAATGCGTCTGTCTTGAGTGTCTTAACATAGTTACGTAGGGGTTTGAATCCTGCAAATGTTATGTGGGGGTAGGTGACTGACCCTTTTGGCAACCAGTACAACACACCAGCTGCTGCATATTCCAATCTCTACACAGAGATGATGTCAGCACCCTACAAGTACAGCAGAAGAGGGCAAATCTCCCAGTAATGCAAATGGGGGGGGTGGGTGACTGACCCTTTTGGCAACCAGTACAACACACCACCTGCTGCATATTCCAATCTCTATACAGAGATGATGTCAGCACCCTACAAGTAGAGCAGAAGAGGGCAAATCTCCCAGTAATGCAAATGGGGGTGGGTGGGTGACTGACCCTTTTGGCAACCAGAACAACACACCAGCTGCTGCTTATTCCAATCTCTACACAGAGATGATGTCAGCACCCTACAAGTGCAGCAGAAGAGGGCAAATCTCCCAGTAATGCAAATAGCATGCTCTGCTACTGTGTCTCTCACTACTGTCACAGCACAGTTAGTTATGGCCCCATATTCCAATCACTACACAGAGATGATGTCAGCACCCTACAAGTACAGCAGAAGAAGGCAAATCTCCCAGTAATGCAAATGGGGGGGGGTGAGTGACCCTTTTGGCAACCAGTACAACACACCAGCTTCTGCATATTCCAATCTCTACACAGAGATGATGTCAGCACCCTACAAGTACAGCAGAAGAGGGCAAATATCCCAGTAATGCAAATGGGGGGTGGGTGACTGACCCTTTTGGCAACCAGTACAACACACCAGCTGCTGCATATTCCAATCTCTACACAGAGATGATGTCAGCACCCTACAAGTACAGCAGAAGAAAGCAAATCTCCCAGTAATGCAAATGGGGGGGGTGGATGACTGACCCTTTTGGCAAGCAGTACAACACACAAGCAGCTGCATATTCCAATCTCTACACAGACATAATGTCAGCAACCTACAAGTACAGCAGAAGAGGGC
This sequence comes from Protopterus annectens, assembly GCF_019279795.1. Taxonomy (NCBI): domain Eukaryota; kingdom Metazoa; phylum Chordata; order Ceratodontiformes; family Protopteridae; genus Protopterus; species Protopterus annectens. Next base: position 1,705,493,386 of record NC_056726.1, on the reverse strand, counting down.
AAATCCCCCAGCAATGCAAATAGCATGCTCTGCTACTGCGTCTCTCACTACTGTTATAGCACAGTTAGTTATGGCTCCATATTCCAATCTCTACTCAGAGATGATGTCAGCACCCTACAAGTACAGCAGAAGAGGGCAAATCTACCAGCAATGCAAATGGGAGGGTGGGTGACTGACCCTTTGGGCAACCAGTACAATACACCAGCTGCTGCATATTCCAATCTCTACACAGAGATGATGTCAGCACCCTACAAGTACAGCAGAAGAGTGCAAATCTCTCAGTAATGCAAATAGCAGGCTCTGCTACTGCGTCTCTCACTACTGTCATAGCACAGTTAGTTATGGCCCCATATTCCAATCTCTACACAGAGATGATGTCAGCACCCTACAAGTACAGCAGAAGAGGGCAAATCTCGCAGTAATGCAAATGGGAGGGTGGGTGACTGACCCTTTTGGCAACCAGTACAACACACCAGCTGCTGCATATTCCAATCTCTACACAGAGATGATGTCAGCACCCTACAAGTACAGCAGAAGAGGGCAGTTCTCCCAGTAATGCAAATAGCAAGCTCTGCTACTGCGTCTCTCACTACTGTCATAGCACAGTTAGTTATGACCCCATATTCCAATCTCTACACAGAGATGATGTCAGCGCCCTACAAGTACAGCAGAAGAGGGCAAATCTCCCAGTAATGCAAATAGCATGCTCTGCTACTGCGCCTCTCACTACTGTCATAGCACAGTTAGTTATGGCCCCATATTCCAATCTCTACACAGAGATGATGTCAGCACCCTACAAGTACAGCAGAAGCGGGCAAGTCTCCCAGTAATGCAAATGGGGGGGTGGGTGACTGGCCCATTTGTCAACCAGTACAACACACCAGATGCTGCATATTCCAATCTCTACACAGAGATGATGTCAGCACCCTACAAGTACAGCAGAAGAGGGCAAATCTCCCAGTAATGCAAATAGCATGCTCTGCTACTGCTTCTCTCACTACTGTCATAGCACAGTTAGTTATGGCCCCATATTCCAATCTCTACACAGAGATGATGTCAGCACCCTACAAGTACAGCAGAAGAGGGCAAATCTCCCAGTAATGCAATTGGGGGGGTGGGGGACTGACCCTTTTGGCAACCAGTACAACACACCAGCTGCTGCATATTCCAATCTCTACACAGAGATGATGTCAGCACCCTACAAGTACAGCAGAAAAGGGCAAATCTCCCAGTAATGCAAATAGCATGCTCTGCTACTGCGTCTCTCACTACTGTCATAGCACAGATAGATATGGCCCCATATTCCAATCTCTAAACAGAGATGATGTCAGCACCCTACAAGTACAGCAGAAGAGGGCAAACCTCCCAGTAATGCAAATGGGGGGGTTGGTGAATGACCCTTTTGGCAACCAGTACAACACAACAGCTTCTGCATATTGCAATCTCTACACAGAGATGATGTCTGCACCCTACAAGTACAGCAGAAGAGGGCAAATCTCCCAGTAATGCAAATAGCATGGTCTGCTACTGCGTCTCCCACTACTGTCATAGCACAGTTAGTTATGGCCCCATATTCCAATCTCTACACAGAGATGACGTCAGCACCCTACAGGTACAGAGAAGAGGGCAAATCTCCCAGTAATGCAAATGGGGGTAGTTGACTGACACTTTTGGCGACCCGTACAACCACCAGCTGCTGCATATTTCAATCTCAACGCAGAGATGATGTCGGCACCCTACAAGTATAGCAGAAGAGGGCAAATCTCCCAGTAATGCAAATAGCATGCTCTGCTACTGCGTCTCTCACTACTGTCACAGCACAGTTAGTTATGGCCCCATATTCCAATCTCTACACAGAGATGATGTCAGCACCCTACAAGTACAGCAGAAGAGGGCAAATCTCCCAGTAATGCAAATGGGGGGGTGGGTGACTGACCCTTTTGGCAACCAGTACAACACACCAGCTGCTACATTTTCCAATCTCTACACAGAGATGATGTCAGCACCCTACAAGTAAGGCAGAAGAGGGCAAATCTCCCAGTAATGCAAATAGCATGCTCTGCTACTGCGTCTCTCACTACTGTCAAAGCACAGTTAGTTATGGACCCATATTCCAATCTCTACACAGAGATGATGTCAGCACCCTACAAGTACAGCAGAAGAGGGCAAATCTCCCAGTAATGCAAATAAGGGGGTGTGTGACTGACCCTTTTGGCAACCAGTTCAACACACCAGATGCTGCATATTCCAATCTCTACACAGAGATGATGTCAGCACCCTACAAGTACAGCAGAAGAGGGCAAATCTCCCTGTAATGCAAATAGCATGCTCTGCTACTCTGTCTCTCACTACTGTCATAGCACAGTTAGTTATGGCCCCAAATTCCAATCTCTACACATAGATGATGTCAGCACCCTACAAGTACAGCAAAAGAGGGCAAATCTCCCAGTAATGCAAATGGGGGGGGGGTGACTGACCCTTTTGGCAACCAGTACAACACACCAGCTGCTATGTATTCCAATCTCTACACAGAGATGATGTCAGCACCCTAGAAGTACAGCAGAAGAGGGCAAATCTCCCAGTAATGCAAATAGCATGCTCTGCTACTGCGTCACTCACTACTGTCATAGCACAGTTAGTTATGGCCCTATATTCCAATCTCTACACAGAGATGATGTCAGCACCCTACAAGTACAGCAGAAGAGGGCAAATCTCCCAGTAATGCAAATGGGGGGGTGGGTGACTGACCCTTTTAGCAACCAGTACAACACACCAGCTGCTGCATATTCCAATCTCTATACAGAGTTGATGTCAGCACCCTACAAGTACAGCAGAAGAGGGCATATCTCCCAGTAATGCAAATAGCATGCTCTGCTACTGCATCTCTCACTAGTGTCATAGCACAGTTAGTTATAGCTTTGGTGGGTGACTGACCCTTTTGGCAACCAGTACAGCACACCAGCTGCTGCATATTCCAATCTCTACACAGAGATGATGTCAGCAGCCTACAAGTACAGCAGAAGAGAGCAAATTTCCTAGTAATGCAAATATCATGCTCTGCTACTGCATCTCTCACTACTGTCATAGCACAGTTAGTTATGGCCCCATATTCCAATCTCTACACAGAGATGATGTCAGCACCCTACAAGTACAGCAGAAAGGGCAAATCTCCCAGTAATGCAAATAGCATGCTCTGCTATTGCGTCTCCCACTACTGTCATAGCACAGTTAGTTATGGCCCCATATTCCAATCTCTACACAGAGATGATGTCAGCACCCTACAAGTATAGGAGAAGCAGGCAAATCTCCCAGTAATGCAAACGGGGTGATGGGTGACTTACCCTTTTGGCAACCAGTACAACACACCAGCTGCTGCATATTCCAATCTCTGCACAGAGATGATGTCAGCACCCTACAAGTACAGCAGAAGAGGGCAAATCGCCCAGTAATGCAAATAGCATGCTCTGCTACTGCGTCTCTCACTACTGTCATAGCACAGTTAGTTATGGCCCCATATTGCAATCTCTACACAGAGATGATGTCAGCACCCTACAAGTACAGCAGAAGAAGGAAAATCTCCCAGTAATGCAAATGGGGGGGTAGGTGACTGACCCTTTTGGCAACCAGTACAACACACTAGCTGCTGCATATTCCAATTTCTACACAGAGATGATGTCAGCAGCCTACAAGTACAGCAGAAGAGGGAAAATCTCCCAGTAATGCAAATAGCATGCTCTGCTACTGCGTCTCTCACTACTGCCATAGCACAGTTAGTTATGGCCCCATATTCCAATCTCTACACAGAGATGATGTCAGCACCCTACAAGTACAGCAGAAGAGGGCAAATCTCCAAGTAATGCAAATAGCATACTCTGCTACTGCATCTCTCACTACTGTCATAGCATAGTTAGTTATGGCCCCATAATCCAATCTCTACACAGAGATGATGTCAGCACCCTACAAGTACAGCAGAAGAGGGCAAGTCTCCCAGTAATGCAAATAGCATGCTCTGCTACTGCATCTCTCACTACTGTCATAGCACAGTTAGTTATAGCTTTGGTGGGTGACTGACCCTTTTGGCAACCAGTACAGCACACCAGCTGCTGTATATTCCAATCTCTACACAGAGATGATGTCAGCACCCTACAAGTACAGCAGAAGAGGGCAAATCTCCCAGTAATGCAAATAGCATGCTCTGCTACTGCGTCTCTCACTACTGTCATAGCACAGTTAGTTATGGCCCCATATTCCAATCTCTACACAGAGATGATGTCAGCACCCTACAAGTACAGCAAAAGAGGGCAAATCTCCCAGTAATGCAAATGGGGGGGTGGGTGACTGACCCTTTTGGCAACCAGTACAACACACCAGCTGCTGCATATTCCAATCTCTACACAGAGATGATGTCAGCACCATACAAGTACAGCAGAAGAGGGTAAATCTCCCAGTAATGCAAATAGGATACTCTGCTACTGCGTCTCTCACTACTGTCATAGCACAGTTAGTTATGGCCCCATATTTCAATCTCTACACAGAGATGATGTCAGCACCCTAAAAGTACAGCAGAAGAGGGCAAATCTCCCAGTAATGCAAATAGCATGCTCTGTTACTAAGTCTCTCACTACTGTCATAGCTCAGTTAGTTATGGCTTTGGTGGGTGACTGACCCTTTTGGCAACCAGGACAACACACCAGCTGCTGCATATTCCAATCTCTACAAAGAGATGATGTCAGGACCCAACAAGTACAGCAGAAGAGGGCAAATCTCCCAGTAAAGCAAATAGCATGCTCTGCTACTGCGTCTCCCACTACTGTCATAGCACAGTTAGTTATGGCCCCATATTCCAGTCTCTACACAGAGATGATGTCAGCACCCTACAAGTACAAGAGAAGATGGCAAATCCCAGTAATGCAAATGGGGGGTGGGTGACTTACCCTTTTGGCAACCAGTACAACGCACCAGCTGCTGCATATTCCAATTTCTACACAGAGATTATGTCAGCACCCTACAAGTACAGCAGAAGAGGGAAAATCTCCCAGTAATGCAAATGGCATGCTCAGCTACTGCATTTCTCACTACTGTCATAGCACAGTTAGTTATGGCCCCATATTGCAATCTCTACACAGAAATGATGTCAGCACCATACAAGTACAGCAGAAGAGGGAAAATCTCCAAGTAATGCAAATGGGGGGGGGGTGACTGACCCTTTTGGCATCCAGTACAACACACCAGCTGCTGCATATTCCAATCTCTTCAGAGAGATGATGTCAGCACCCTACAAGTACAGCAGAAGAGGGCAAATCTCCCAGTAATGCAAATAGCATGCTCTGCTACTGCGTCTCTCACTACTGTCATAGCACAGTTAGTTATGGCTTTGGTGGGTGACTGACACTTTTGGCAACCAATACAACACACCAGCTGCTGCATATTCCAATCTTTAAACAGAGATGATGTCAGCACCCTACAAGTACAGCAGAAGAGGGCAAATCTCCCAGTAATAAAAATAGGATGCTCTGCTACTGCGTCTCTCACTACGGTCATAGCACAGTTAGTTATGGCCCCGTATTCCAATCTCTACACAGAGATGATGTCAGCACCCTACAAGTATAGCAGAAGATGGCAAATCTCCCAGTAATGCAAATGGGGGGTGGGTGACTGACCCTTTTGGCAACCAGTACAATACAACAGCTGCTGCATATTCCAATCTCTACACAGAGATGATGTCAGCACCCTACATGTACAGCAGAAGAGGGCAAATCTCCCAGTAATGCAAATAGCATGCTCTGCTACTGTATCTCTCACTACTGTCATAGCACAGTTAGTTATGGCCCCATATTCCAATCTCTACACACAGATGATGTCAGCACCCTACAAGTACAGCAGAAGAGGGCAAATCTCCCAGTAATGCAAATAACATGCTCTGCTACTGCGTCTCTCACTACTGTCATAGCAGAGTTAAATATGGCTTTGGTGGGTGACTGACCCTTTTGGCAACCAGTACAACACACCAGCTGCTGCATTTTCCAATCTCTACACAGAGATGATGTCAGCACCCTACAAGTACAGCAGAAGAGGGCAAATCTCCCAGTAATGCAAATAGCATGCTCTGCTACTGCGTCTCTCACTACTGTCATAGCACAGTTAGTTATGGCAACATATTCCAATCTCTACACAGAGATGATGTCAGCACCCTACAAGTACAGCAGAAGAGGGCAAATCTCCCAGTAATGCAAATAGCATCCTCTGCTAATGCATCTCTCACTACTGTCATAGCACAGTTAGTTATGGCTTTGGTGGGTGACTGACCCTTTTGGCAACCAATACAACACATCAGTTGCTGCATATTCCAATCTCTACACAGAGATGATGTCAGCACCCTACAAGTACAGCAGAAGAGGGCAAATCTCCCAGTAATGCAAATAGCATGCTCTGCTACTGCGTCTCTCACTACTGTCATAGCACAGTTAGTTATGACCCCATATTCCAGTCTCTGCACTGAGATGATGTCAGCACCCTACAAGTACAGCAGAAGAGGGCAAATCTCCCAGTAATGCAAATAGCATGCTCTGCTTCTGCATCTCTCACTACTGTCATAGCACAGTTAGTTATGGCTATGGTGGGTGACTGACCCTTTTGGCAACCAGTACAACACAACAGCTGCTGCATATTCCAATCTCTACACAGAGATGATGTCAGCACCCTACAAGTACAGCGGAAGAGGGCAAATCTCCCAGTAATGCAAATAGCATGCTCTGCTACTGCGTCTCTCACTACTGTCATAGCACAGTTAGTTATGGCTTTGGTGGTTGACTGACCCTTTTGGCACCCAGTACAACACACCAGCTGCTGCATATTCCAATCTCTACACAGAGATGATGTCAGCACCCTACAAGTACAGCAGAAGAGTACAAATCTCCCAGTAATGCAAATAGCATGCTCTGCTACTGCGTCTCTCACTACTGTCATAGCACAGTTAGTTATGGCTTTGGTGGGTGACTGACCCTTTTGGCAACCAGTACAACACACCAGCTGCTGCGTATTCCAATCTCTACACAGAGATGATGTCAGCACCCTACAAGTACAGCAGAAGAGGGCAAATCTCCCAGTAATGTAAATAGCATGCTCTGCTACTGCGTCTCTCACTACTGTCATAGCACAGTTAGTTATGGCTTTGGTGGGTGACTGACCCTTTTGGCAACCAGTACAACACACCAGCTGCTGCATATTCCAATCTCTACACAGAGATGATGTCAGCACCCTACAAATACAGCAGAAGAGGACAAATCTCCCAGTAATGCAAATAGCATGCTCTGCTACTGCGTCTCTCACTACTGTCATAGCACAGTTAGTTATGGCTTTGAATTCCACACATGCCACGTGTGTTTTTGTCACACAGAATGCCCATGTGTGTGGGTTGTTGTTCACAATAATGTATGACATCGATTAAACCAGTAATGGCAATGCACACAGATGATGTATGTGTTTGCCAAATACACATATATACCTGTGACCTTGAATAGTTCCCATGTCTGATGCCTGCCACTTGTGAATACATGGTATTTGCACTGGATAACATTATGACTGTGGCTTTCTGTGTGGGTGCTGCATGTGGTATGTGTATATACAGTGTGAGTTGTATATGGTATCATGCTAGCAGTGAGGGATACGCATCTGGTCTGGGGCATATAGTCTACATGTTGTTGATGTAGAGGTGCTGCATGTTTTCACCTGTTGTTGGAGTGGTAGCAAGTTGTTCCATAGCAATGCAGTAACTACATGCTAGCAACCTTTCAGCTAGGGTGTTGTAGCTATATTAATTCATCAGCATTCAGTAATACTTCAGCATTCTTGGTAAGGGTATGATGCCAACCAAGGTCAGGATCATACCAGCCTTTGCCGCATGCTCAGAGAGCCCTTCTATGTTCCCTATCATGTAGTCCAGGGAGGTACATCACAGGTCAGTCATAGTGGCACAGACAATGACTGAGTCATGTGTCCATGCCTCTGACTGACCTGTATGCTTGTGTTATGTGGTGGACCATAGTGCCCCACGGGCATATTACTGTGACCTTCACCTTGTCCAGCCTGGTGAGCGGGACCTTACTGTACCGGACAATAAAGGTACCTAACACAACTGTAGCAGGTGTGTTGTCTAGCCATACAGACTGTGACTGTATGGCACACAGGATTTGTGTGTTATGTGCTGCACGTGCTGTGTTCTGGCTTAACGTATGCCTGTGTGCCAGCTGCAGAGGTGTCTGCTGCTCAGGCAGGATGCTATTCTGAGGCTCCCCGAATGCCCCAGTGTGTTCATGTGTTTGGATTGCTGTCAGTGTAGGTCTACATCAGACTGGTATTGTAGTCACTGTAGTATTTCATGCCACCTGACAGGTTATGCCAGTACTGGGTTCAGAGTGCTTAGTCCCCAGTTTGGCTATGTGGTTGCATCTCATACATGTGTTGTACGTCCATGTGTAGGGGAGAGAGTTGACTGTGTTCATGTGGCAGCTTTGACATTGCCACATGACTCACATATTCCACAACTGTGCCATAGAGGTGACTGACAAGTGAACTTTGCACATGCTACCATAGTATTGTGATTGCCATGGTGATTAACAGCACATAGAGCCAATGGGGAACAAGGTACAGAAGGTGAGTATGTGAGGGTGTAGTGCCTGTGATTAGTTAGCACTGGCATATATGGCTGCTCACGTGGTCAAATGCCAGGAAAGTCATATGCAATGTGTCACAGGCAACGTACATGCGAACAGGACAAACAGTGACGTTCTGTCAAGTGAGACATGGACAAACATATAGTACGCTATGCAGATGTCACTAGGAGTCCACAGAAGCTCTGTAAATCTGCATTGCAGGTGGGATCAGTGTTCCAGGATAACTGCAAGCAAACATGCATGCAAACAAAGCTACAGTAAGCAGGGCTGCATGTAGTCCATTGTACAGCAAACAAGCTGTACCACTTCCAGTAGGTAACAGTGCAAATATGCAGGCACTATACACATGTACATGGAAATACACAGGTCAGATGGCCAGGGTCCAGTCTCAGCGCACACAAGTGTACAGACCATGTACCGTCAGGATGTACAATAACCAGATGGAAACCCAGGTGCTGATACCTGCAGTAATACATGTCAAATAACAGACACTGAGCCTTCACTTAGTGGTTCCATACTTAGTAGGATGTATGCTACCTGTCTTGCCACCACAGTATCCCTGACATTTATGGGGACTCTCCCTCCTGTGACAGTTAGTTTTGTCTGTTGGGGATGTCTAGCATGGTATGAGATGTGAGCTTGCAGTGCTAGGGTACTCCTGTGTGTCCTGTACCAGTCGTGTAGTACTGCACACATATCAACATCCTCAAACATCCGCATTGCAGAGTCCAGTGTGGGCGACATGCCACTTGCAGTTTACATGTCCATCATTGCGTATTAATACTTTCATTACCTTATCCCCTGTGCTCCCTATGTATGTGGCCTTCTGTTGACATCCTTACCATCAGTATGCCAACATGTGCAGATGATACACTATGGTACTTACCATGGGTGTAGAAAACAGTACAAGACAATCATACCCTTACTGCATCAGGCATGCTGGGATATACCCACAATTATATCAGCACACAGTACTGTTAACAACATGATACTATTACTACATGCCTATGTAGTCACCCTGTGCATCAGCAACATGTTAACCTGTACCTGCACTGATGTTACAGATTGCAGGAGGTGGCACAGTTTCATCATATGCACAGGGTGTGAACTTGGTATGCCTGAGTCTGCCACTGATACCACCAATTGACATGTATGTGCATGTGTGTTGGTGAGGGACAGCAGTACAAGGTGGGGCAATTTTGATGCAGTGTGTGCATGTATGCGGTAGCCCTAGGTGTTGTCAATTCGCATGTGTGTATGGATGCACACAGTTCTACCTCATGGCTGCCATATACCGGTGTTTGCGGACAGCCACAGACTGTACCTGCCAGGTCATACAGATCAGTGTCTCTGGCCACGGACACGGTACCTGTGCCTTGCAGGGGTGCTATGGACCGTATCCGGTACCAATCCAGACTGGGTACTGTCATCAGAAGCAGGTGTTCGTTGACTGGACACAGATCCCTGTTGGGCCTGTCCAGAGCCACGTGCATGTGGTCTCCTGGGGTGGTCTGATGACAGCACAGACCCAGCATTGCTGGGGCTGCTGCTGGCACTATGGGGGTGGCCGCGGCCCTTTTGTCATCTGCAACGACTGCCAGCTGCTGCTGCTGCTGGCATATGCCCATGTTGACGCCTCAACTGTCCACCATTGCCCTGGCTCATGGACATGTAGTTGTGGAACTGATCTAATATGTCCCCACAACGTCTGTCTATGACATCAGTGAAATTACGGATGGCAGCCGCAATGTCACGCATACTGTCAGCCATGGCTGTGCGACATGCTGTCAGCTCCCTCAGAGCCTGTCTGGTGTACTGTTCCATACGTGATTGTACCTGCATGACAGCCTGAAACATAACTGAGGTTGTAAGACCTCTGTGGGCACGTCTGACAGGGGCAGTATGCCCACGGATGCTCCCACGAGAACCCCTGGACATCTGTCTGTGTGGTACCATCTCAGGGCCATGCCCATGGCTGCTGTGTGGAAAAGCATGTGCTACAGATACCACATTACCCTGGTCTATGCCCACTGTATCCTGTCCATCACCTAGGGACATTGGTGACAAAGGGTGTATTGGCAGGATGACTGTGCGCATTGATGGGGTTGACAGCTGTGTACTGTCAATTGGCTGACCAATAACGGACCCTGGCACACTTTCCTGTGCCATTACACATATGTCATCATTATCAGTACCCGTGGCACCTGATTCAGGTTCCCTGCTGCATGACACCAGAGCAGCACCAGAACCTGTGGGAGGGAAACAGGAAAAACAGTTTACAATGTCTACACAATGTTTCCAGTGATGCACACATGCACACATGCACACATGCACAGGTGCTCAGGTGCACACACGCACACATGCACACGTGCACACATGCACACATGCACACATGCACACTACTCAGTATGCGAGATATCAACACTCAGACACAGACACACCTGCATGCATACACAGAGCACTACTAAGTGAGCCTAATATTACTATTACTATCAAGACTATTAAAGGTATTGTTAATACACACTCACCAGCATGGATAGGCTGCATTGCTGTTACACCGGAGGGACCTGCAGAAGTGAGAAAATTAATGTCAGTGGGCACAACTGTGCCATTGTTACTGAGTATGATACAGGTCAGTAGTACAACAGTTGCCTTTCACAGCTCAGCTGCTGATATTGAGAATATCACACTTGCACATTAAATACTATGATGACAGCTACAAACCAAGGTCACACCTCACACATGCATTAACTACCAGTGTACACAACAGTCAACTATACATATGGCATATTACCTGCATGCTCGTAGTCTTGGTGCTGTGTGGCTTCAGCCTCCATCATAATGCAGGTTGGCTGCTGTTGTTGTTGTTGGCGGGCTGGAGTCACAACACTTATGAGTAGTCCCTCCAGTCTGGTGAGTGGGGGATGTGTAGCCACCCCACCACCTGTGGCAACCTGCTGCCTGTGGATATCTGACGCACGCTGACGGACATTTCTGATTAAATCACTGCAGTGATGTCGTACCTGCTCATATGTCCTATTATGCGTGCCTATGTCATTTACCCGATGGACCAGGTCTTGCCACAGTGCAGCCCTCTCCTGCTGATTCTGGCTGGTGCGGGAAAAGAGTATTGCATAATCCCGCACCAGGCTCTGGTGTATTTCCCCATCCTCAGCTGCAGAGTACGCTGGATTGCACCGGTGAGCCATGGCCCTGAAAAAGGAAATAACATGATATCAGCAAAATATGTTAGCAGCATTTGGCACACATACTACACATGCTACTCAACTGTTGTGATACAACATATCTCACATATATAGCATCTGTCTGTCTATTGGTGGATACACATGTAAATGGCCAGGTATCAGTGCTCAGCCAGCAACTGTGCAACAGTATCTGGCACACTCCATATGATATACTACCAAACCCCAGTAGTCAAAACACTGATTCAGGTCCAAAGCACCTTCTCACTCTGGGGGTTTGTACCGAGGTACTGTATGGGGTACATCATCAACTACTGTGATCTGACCACAAACTAATTGCCCTGGATATACATATCCCACCTCCACCACCAGCACAAATGACTACAGTGAATAACTTTTCAAATGCAAATTTTACACTTCATAACACTGAGATGGTATCCTTTAAGCCCACTGGGCCAGTGGAAGACACAACCCACAATGCTGACTCCTTCACAAATGATTTCTACGGACATCTCCGAGAATGCATGGATCATGAAATCCCATATAAGACCAAGACACTCTCCACAAAGGGAAAGCATCCTGTCTGGTGGACCCCAGCCATAGACAGATTGTATAACAAAAGATGGAAGCTACTGCAAGACAGAACATAATTCCATAAAGGGAAGGCATGTCTGATAAGCACTAGTAAAGAGCTATTTTCCCTCATACAAACATCCATGGGCAACTTTGAGAGGGAAATCACTGGGGACACTACAGATAACCATAAGGCCTTCTTCAGTTATGTTAGAAACCTGGTCAGAAACCCTTCAATATGCTCATAGTTAGTACACAACAACAAATAATTCTCTGAACCCACAGATATTGGCAACATTGTGGCAGACAGGTTCAGTGCAAGTTTCCCCCCTCCCTCTCCCCCAAACTAAGACATACTTATCCCAGCTGAATGTAACCTCCCTGTCATCACAGATGACCAGGTGAGAGCCGCCCTCAGAAAAGCAGAAAACACAGCATCAATGGGACCTGATGGTATCCCCGGTTGCATGCTACATGAACTCCAAGAGGAGATAAACACACATATAGAAGTGCTATGTAACACTAGCCTGACTACAGGATATGTACCTGTACACTGGTGTACAGCAGCAGTGGTTCCACTCCATGAAGGAGGCACCTCTACATACCAGTACAATACAACACAATACAATACATTACAATACAATGCAATACAATATGTTATTGCCCCTGGGACTACAGCAGCATACTGTTCTGCTACCCTGACCATTGTGACACATGTGATGTGATGATACCTGCTCCTGTCAAACAGTTACACAGGGTGACTCATATGGCATATTACCTATCTGACTAACATTCAGCAGGGGTATGTGTGACATGTAATCATGGGGAGTCTTGCTTCTTAACGCTGTGTGATTTATTGCAGGGTATGTCTTATCTGTGGGTAGGAACCTGTACCTCCGCCATGTGCTCTCTACTGCGGTGTCAAGGACGACACACAGCAGTCATTTAGGTTGTGGATGGTGTGAGGTGTTACAATGGTTGTTGGACATCTGTCATGGGTGTGACTTAAGTATGTAAATCCAGGAGTGGTAACCTCTATGTGGGTTGTATGTGTGTACTCTGTGGTGTTGTTAGTCACTGTGCATCGGTAATGTGTTTGAGTGCATTGTCACAGTGTTGTACATGTCACTGTGTCCTTCTCCATATCTGTAGCTGTCATGTGAGGTACATACCATGGCAGCCATTGTGTGGTGTGGAGGGGTACACTGACCTACATGTCCATAGCTGACACACCATGTCTGCTGACACATACCATGTGCAGGTATTCCAGGAATAGTGTGTCACTGTGACTATCTTTGGGGGAACTATTGTACACATTTATGACCCTGTTCACCCCTGACACATGCAGTGGTGGGCAGCCAATCACATATCTGGTGGTTACTGGTGTAGGTGATTTGAAATGGGGTATGGTACTCCAGTTTCGACACTGGTGTTCACTCCATGCCTTTGTCACCAGGCACCTGTTGCAATACATCTGTACACATGTGCCTCACTCAGAATATATATACATCTCTCTCTATATATATACATATAGATGTATATATATATATATATATATATATATATATATATATATATATATATATATATCGATGTACATATATTGCTATAGGGGGTAGTGTGACAGAGAGGGGGTGAGAGTGACAGAGGGGATGGGACAGGGGGAGTGTGAGATCGTCATATACAGTCATATCTGTAGTTAGTCAGTCTATGTATCTACATATATCTATATCTGTATGTGTGTATTACATATAGATTTTTCTACATATTCTATTTATCTACATCTGTCTATGTATTCCTACATCCCTCTCTATGTATGTATACATATATGCATATTATTTATATATATATATATATATATATATATATATATATATATATATATATATATATATATATATATATATATATATATATATATATACATACATACATATATTGACATGCATACGTATCCATGATAGATAGGTATATCAACATGTTTGTTTACAAAACTGTATACACACACTAACATACTGCTAAACATACATAACTGTGATACCTACTTTGTACATTGCACTACAACCTACATTCAACCTACATTGATATGTGCACATAGATGCCCTCACATACATATGTATGTACAGCCTTCACTGATAGTTGCTCTATGTCCCCTGCCCTATGCACATCTTCATATACATATGGATGCAGACCAATGACACATATGGAGGGTTCACAGTATGTAGACTTTTAAAGTATTACTTTACATTACCTGTGTTTGTCACAGCTACTTGCGTTGCCGTTTGGTTTGGTGTCCTGCTGCTGCTCCAATTGGCAGATGTCAGCTTTCGCGTGGGTTTTGATGACTGTTTTTGTTTGTATATATTTTATTTATTTATCTCTCTCTCTCTCTCTCTCTCTCTCTCTCTCTCTATCTCCCTACAACCAGAGGGTGCAATGAAAGTATAGCATGTGTGGACTGGGAGTACAGCATGCTTTTGTAGGTATCTGCATATGTCTGTGTGATGGCCTCTGCACCAATTGTTAGCCAGCATTTGCTAATTGCATGCAGCCAGTTGTGTACTGATTGCAGTTCTCACTGTGATTCCAGGACAGTGCTATAAAAAGGTATGTGAGATAGGCTTAGCCCTTTCAGAGTTTAAGGGCAGGGACCATACTGGTATGCTGTGGACACTGTTCTGTGAGTGTAAAGGTTAGTATCTCTCTCATATTTCTGGCTGTGTTGTAGATTAACATTTCTCCATTCATTTCTCCAGTTTCCTGTACTAAGTGTGTATGTACACTGACACCTAAGACTACTACTACTGTTAATGTGGGTGTGTGTGCTTTCCTGTGGGACATGTGGTGTAACTGGTATATAGCAGTGGCTCTTGCACTTTGTTGCTATGGCTTCAATATTTTCCTTTACATTCACTACTTGTATGCCTGCTAGGTGTCTTGACTGTAGTGTGTTGCTGTGGCTTTCCTATTTTCCATGTACATTCACACCTTGGAATGCTTGCTATATCTGCTAGGGTGTTACTGCATGCAGTGTGGTCTGGCCATGGTGTGGGCCTTGACATCTATTAGGGTATTTGAGTATGCTGCTGAGCAGGCCCCAGAGACTCTCAGGTGCATCTTTTATCTGCCTCACTACACTATTTCCGACGTGCAAGTGGTGCATACTTTCAGTACTTCATAGTTACCATTGCATGTGTTGTAACACCTTTCTGCCTACTGTTTGTACATTTCACAGGGAGTCTGTGGGGCATCCCTGTAACTCAGTCACTGTTGCTATGTCTAGGCTCTTAACTATTTAAATATGGCAGTGTCAGACCTCTCAAGTGTACAGATATTTGCAGGATGTCCTCATTTTTGCCTCATATTTTGGTCCATATCTCATAAACAGCTTTTTCTGGCAAATCACTCTGGGCTCAAGTCAGACTATAGTGACAAACATTTCAGTTTCAGACTTCATACCCTTCCAGACATCCAACATAATGCAAAACCTGTTACTCTCTCAACTGTCTAAGTTTGTTGGAGCAATATTTGGAATGTGTCCCTGTTTTTGGGCCTTTACTCCACATTTTTTCATTTCTTAGTCCAGATGTGTTGCTGTAAGAGGTTGTGGGATATGAGCAGTGATTATCCTGCTGTGAGTATGTGTGTGGCTTGCAAGGTGCTACAGTGACATTATTACCTACTAGCTACCAACTAGCATGGCTGTTTCTGTTCACACACTACTATTATAGAAATCCACTACATTTGACAGTAAATATACATGACATGCTTTGTGTACTACACATCCTATATTCCCTTTACATTCATTCCTACTATTGCATGATATATTTATTGTAGCACAATGTTCTTATATAACAGTCATGGCTTAGTGGTTAGTCATACAGACTACTGTTTCCAAGGTCTTGGGTTCAGGACTGACAGTGGGATTTTATTTTGCTTTTGAGCAGACTACAGGTCTTGTCATTCAGAGTGACTAAGGCACTTTTAAGCAGTTGTAACCAGGTTAGCTCTGGTTTGCGCGGAGTTCACGCATGCGCACTGGCGTTCAGCTCCGCGCACACCCGCTTACAACTGCTTAACAGTGCTTACTCTTGCGTACACCCGCGCTATTTTCATTGAAAGAAATGAAAATGGGGAGACAGGAAAGTGGTGAAAAAGGGGTCACAAAGAGGGTAAGACAGTAGGGAAACAAGCTTGGGTTTTGCAGGAGGGATGTAGGTAAGGCCCATAGCTGCCCATTTCTTCATCAGCAACAGCTGTGCATATGTTTGTAATTTGGTGTGACATTTGAAACCTTCCACCCCTGAGAGAGGTGTAAGGACAACAATAATTCTTGTTGTACAGCCAGTTGTAATTGACAGTTTCCATGTCCAGCAGACATGTGTGCAAAATGGGCAGCTATGTATGTGGCATAATTTTTTTATTTTTTTGTGGGTACAGAGTGGCCTTTTTTTTTTTTTTCAGGTGATAGTGGTATGTCAGGTACAGGAAGTCGGTATAGCTGGGGAGGTAGGTTAGGTAGGTTAACAGACAAGACAAAAAAGACACATACAGGGGCGGTGTATGACACATGTGAGGGGGTTACACAATTGACGGGGACAGATGTTTGGATATCTAGAGCCCATGAGCCCACAGATGGCAACAGTGGAACTGATATCCCCACCCATGGGCAGTTGCCACTGTGCCTTCACTGCCCAGGATGGGGCTGTGCTGGGGGCTGTGTAGGCCGGGCAGCAGGCTCGCCCATTAGTTGTGCCACCCGTGCCTCAAGCTGGCGTAGGGGCCCAAGCACAGCGTGCCGGATCTCCCTACGCACCACAGTCCGGACACTATGGAGGGTGAGTGGATGTTCTCCTCCGGCCACGCTTGTAGAGGGGGGACGAGCCCCATCCCCTGCAGCGCTTCCACCTGCAGGTGGCACAGGGCCACCGGAGGAGGGTCCGGCCTTGGCACTACTGCCAAGTGCACTCGCCAGATGAGGAGGGAGAGGTGGGTCCGCTGGAACCCGTCTTCCCTGTCGTCCTATGTTTTGCATTATGTCATGACAGTTTGGGTTAGTAACGTACAATACCATTCACAATTAGTTGTAACAGCATGCATTAGTATTCCCATTAACCAAACACCCAGATATTCAAACCATTGAACAGCAAGCATAACACATGCATATTTTGAACAGCAATACACAGTCCAACAACATGCAGGGTTGATTGATGGCAACAGGCCATCAGGTTTGGATGTATGAACAGGGCACATGCATCAACATACATGCAAATATGTATGAACCAACAGGACAAATGTCCAGGGGTGTTAATTGTGATTGCACATACCAATTTCACGTGGAATGGATTATATGTGGTTATAGGGTAGGGTAAAGAAAATGTTGTTAACAACTTCAAATACCAATACATATGCTGTACATTTCTAATAGCTGCAGATATATACACACTACAGTTCTGCCTACAGTTTCCTATGTGATAACTACTTCAAGTTGGTGATAGGAATGTTACTGCTACATCAATATACATTTTCATTTTTATTCATACACATTCATATCTGGCTCTGTTCAGCTACATCATCCTGCTACATTTGCTTTATATAGCTATAGACAACTGTGGATGTTTGGTATTTCAGACAACCATACTATCTGCATATTTCAGACTGAGAGCAACATATCCAGATTTTGGGATACACATTCCAGCTGCGGTACCATTTTCAACACATGTTACTGTTTGGTTCTGCCTGTCACATTCATTTCATTCTGTACTGACTGCAGTATACTTTATTCAGGAGTTATTACTACTTTATTGGTGGATTCATAACTCTTTCTCACACTCTCTCACTTGTTTTATTTTTACAATTCAGGATGGTACTTAATTCTAGGCTTTATTGACAAGTTTTACCCGTAGTTATAACAATCCTTTCCAACAGTCTCACTTCTGTCATGTTTCTGTATTTCAACAGGGATATATTTCACACATGTGTTTTACCCAGCTTCTGCAGCTGTACTTTTCAGTCTGCTGCAGGTTATGTACTATTATATTACAGGTGGGATATCTTTATTTCAGACTTGTTTCATTTTTATGTTTGGATTACAGGCTGCATCACACTTTTGTAATCAAACACTACTTGCAAACCCTCTTACACTGTTACTTGCAAATTTTATTAATTAGTGACTACACTGCACTCTTTTGCTAACTGTCATACTTATATATTTATTTACAGTTACAGGGAGAGAATTACTGACCTGCCTGGTGGCGCAACCATGCCAGCCTATCACCATAGGCTCTACGGTTCACAGAACGGACACCTGCAGCTGTAATATAAATAGAGTAATATTGGAATACACATCTCCATAATATCAGCTAGGTTAATTTCTTACATAAATAATTACATGTAACTTACTCAGTAGTAGGGCATTGGGCATTTGCTGGGACTCCTGGATCCAATGGTTCAGTTGGTCCTGCTTGCATCTCTTCAGGTCCACATGGTGGTGACGAACCTGCTCACCAGTCCTTGGTATCCCTGTGGCACTGGTGAGATCATGAGCCAACCGGTCCCATGCCTCAGCCCTATATGCTCCCCACAGGACCTGGCCCTGAATGAGTTGGGCCTCATGATTGTGGACAAGGAGCCAAACCATATATTTGGACTCCTCAATGCCCCACCTCTGTGCTCGGAAGCAACTACCCTCACCTAGACCTGACATTCTGGCTGCAAGTCGGTTCTACAATCGGTTATGCTGTGTATTCCCGCCTATGGTGCTTATATATGCCGCTTTTCCCGCACTTATCTGTGATTGGCCATTTTGGAATTGTATCAGCTTCACAAAACCTGCTTTGTCATGCTCCTCTTTCTATTCATTCCTATATATATGCTATTACTGCATTTCTAAGTGCAACTGTCATGACTTAGTGGTTCAGTACCTTGACTATGGTGCATGGTATCCTGGGTTTTAACCTGGCCACTGCTTTTTATATTTTATGACTGTCTACACAGGCTAGGATGTGTGTCTGTGTAAAGGCAGTTTTGTTACAGCTTGCTCAACATTGCCCATCGGTTAGCTTGTTGGCGTGGCGCGCAGCTCCGCACAAATGGGTTCCACTGGTTTACGCGTCATTTGGCTGTCAGCATGCATATTACGCTTTGCTCAACTATGGGCACGCAGTTTCAGCGTGTTAAACCACTGCTCACCTACGGGCACTCATTTTACACCTGTTAAACCACTGTACACCTATGGGCACTCATTTTATACCTGTTAAACCACTGCTCACCTACAGGCACTCATTTTATACCTGTTAAAACACTGCTCACTTACAGGCAGATCTACTCAACTTGCTAGACTGTAGCTCAGCTATAGGCACATCTGACATATTTTTTTTGTTATCTCACATTTCTTCAAAATACATGGCCCATTTCATTACATTTTACATAAAATATAATTTTATATGTGTACATATATGTCAGGGACTTGTTTCGTGCTTATTTCACTAAAAATAAAAATTGATGTTGTGGGGGCTCGAACCATGACTGCCTGCTCTTCAGCCGCCGTCTCTACCGCTACGCTATTGCTTTTTGGCTTACTTTGCATATGGAGTTCATATATGCTTTTCCACTGACTGCTAACTGTGGCTGAGTAACGGGCATGTCCGCACAAACGAGTGCACTCACGGGCAAACATCTTTACAATTTAAAAAAAAAATTATAAGATGTTCATTTCTACATTTTATGTTCGTAGTCTGTGGGGGCATGTGCTGTGTTGTGTTTATTCACATTTACATGGACTCTGTTGTGGGGGTTTACTTTCAGGACTTTTACTCTTCTGGGGGCGTGTCCGTTTGCAGGGCTCGGCCTACGGACACGCCCCCTACTGTCTTCCACGGACCGTATTAGCCTTAGGTGTGATTCAACATGCCCTCATGCATATGCATGACATGCTGACATCACACCGTTTAACTGCAGCCTCCGTGTAAGCCTTGTAACTCTTACACGGAGGCTTCGTGAATCCTGCCCATTGTTTTTATATTGCATTTAAAAATTAAAGACAAAAGTAAGAATATTTAAAACTCAGGCACTTAACAGGATTTTACAGTAGTCTTCCCAATATAGAATGTATTCCATGATGAATATTATGCTAATTACATTTACAGATCTGAATATAAAAAAACCTGATGACTAGTAACCATCTTCTATGGTAGAGATATACAGATTTTCATAATAATATTGACATAGTTACAGTCTAAGCATTTTAAATTCCTGTTATTTTAAAGTCATCACTTTGCTTAATTTCATTCAAATCCTCCTACATATTCTTGTCTTTTATTTTTATTTTTTTTTCTCAAGTCACCATAACAACATTCTTTATTAATATTATTAAGAAAGTGACTCTGAATATGAATGGTTCACTCAATTATAAATGTAAATCAGCAAAACGAAGAGTGGAACCAAAGCACTTTCCAGGGTAAAATGCAAGCTTTAATCACATATAAAAAGAAACAAGGTGAGCACTTTCACAATGTAGACATTACATTCCAACTGAGTTTTCTGATTTGCTAGTAATGTTGGATGTCCGGTTATTATTTACTAAGATTCTAACCATTATGGCATTAAAGCAATTAAGTGTTATTTGACTGCACGTAATGAATATGGTATTGGAATTGTTGATTTATTATGCTTGTTCGTGGAAATTATACTTGAAAACAATGTATTTGTATTTGATGGATGCTATTATTTACAAAATGATGGCGTGGCTATGTGCACCTTGACTGCGAATAGCTACACAAATATGGTTATGGTGTAATGGGAAGAAAAGATATATACTGGGATGTCAACAGTTTGCTGATAACATTTTATTCTATCGACACTTTGTCAATGATTTATTTGCTTTTTGGAAAGGGGATGAGAATGAGCTGTTAAAGGTTCAAGAATATTTATTTCTACCTAATTTCTAAAATCCACTATAACATTTTCATCCAGTGTTATTAATTTCCTTGATATGACAATAACTAGATTCAGTTATGAAAATCTGGTTACAGGCATCTCTAGGAAACCGTGCTACAGGCACATGCACCACTGGCGTATTTTCTGAAATATAATGAAAGAACAGGACATGACAGTCTCTAGACTCAATGCCTCGGATGAAAGATTTAGCAAGGATTTGTGTGATTTAAAGGTTAGGTTTAAGGAAAGAAATAGATGAAGCACTTTAGCAAATTGCACTTCTGTGAGAGAGTACAGCAATACCTTATTTTTCTTTTCCAATTGTTAGTAGGATGGCTATAAAAGAACAGGTTCCATCTGGCAATAATGATGGTATGTTGATTTTTACACCAGCAATGTTAATGCTATAACTAATGATTTTAAGAAGCATTGGCCTGTGTTAATGACTGATCTGGTTATAAAAGAGACGATAGGTGAAACACCCAGATTCAGGTTCAAGAAAAAAAGGAATATTAGAAGTATGTTGTGTTATCTGAAAGATAATAATAGTCTCAAATCAACATGTACTATAAATGTTGCTACAAGACCATGTTACTCTTGTAATTATTTTACATATAGTATTAGTGGAACAGAGTTTAGGGTGGCCATGGTGGTGCAGTGGTTATCATTGTCACCTCACAGCAAGAGGTCCTCCGGTTCGATCCTCGGCTGGGGTGCCTTCTGTGTGGAGTCTGCATGTCCTCCCTGTGGTCGCGTGGGTTTCCTCTGGCTGCTCCAGTTTCCTCCCACATCCCAAAGACATGCTGCAGGTGGATTGGACACTCTAAATTGGCCATAGGTGTGAGTGCGTGTGTGTGTGTTCCTTCTGTGGAAGGTTGGGTGCCGGGCTGGCAACTCGACACTGTAAAACTCCACTGCCAATCATGAGTGGACAGGTGATCCTGTGTGGCAACCCTTAACCGGGAATAGCCGAAAGAAGAAGAAGAATTAGTGGAACAGAGTTTGGACATCCAGATACTGAGCAGGTATTTAAGACTATGGTCTCAGCTGATTGCAACAGATGTCATTTGGTTTATCTTGTGACCTATCAGTTTTGCTGCTTGTTTTATGTTGGTAAAATGAGCAGACCATTTAGAGATTGCATTAGAGAGCATCTCTATGGAATAAAAACAGGTTCTATGAATAATGCATTATCTAAGCTTGTAATCTAAAGCACACGTGTTCAAGTTCATGGCTTTAGATGTGATTGGGGAGAGTATATGAAAAGGTAATATTAGGAATAACATTAAAACTACTGAAGCCAGATGGATGATAAAATTAAAAGCCTGTAAAGTGAATCGCTTCAATGGTAAGGTGCCTTTGAAACCTTTTTTAAAAGCAAGGGGCATACATTATTAAATATTAGATGTAGAGTGTTGTAATATAAGTCTTAATATGTATTATTAAGTATAAGTACATTATGAATGTATTCTATTCATAATTATGGTACAAATATTCAGATAATGGTTGAATGTTTTTAATCGATTTTTAATTGTTTGATAAGGTGGAGATTGCAATTGGTTAATTGACTATATGCTCAAAGGGTTAAAATGGGATGGTTTGTGTTTGCAATGGTCTGATGAAGCAAAGTCTACATTTTGAAAGCACTCACCTTCTTTTGCTTTATATGTGATTAAAGCAAATTTTACAGTTTTACCTTGGAAAGTATTTTGTTTCTACTCTTCGTTTGTGCTGATTCTTTATTAACACTTTCATATAAATTGTATATACAGGAATAAGCACACAAAATAAAATAAATAGTATACATTTGTTATAGAATACACATTAATACTTTTCTAGTAATAAGTTGCATTGTATCCAGTAATTATTTCCTATGACCATATTATTTGTTTTCATCTTAATAGCAGACACTTCCTTTTGACATACAACAGCAACAGTATTTATACTTTTTCCTAAATGAAGGAGAAACCTCATTTCCAATTCCATACAGTTATTTTCCTGGCTGTTTTTAACAAACCCCAGAAAAATGGAACAGATCTAGGAGGTGAATCATTCAACACACTCAGAAGTTTGGTTTATATAAATTTATCAGACCACAATGTTTGCAGGAAGTACTGACCCTCCAAAGGTTGTAAAAGTTTAAAATCATAAACTATGTGCTGACAGTTTGCCTTGATTAAGGATTTACATCCCTAACAACCAATAACTTCTTTTTTGTATATAATTTCAGTTCTATGTGGAGTGATAAATGGTTTATATAGAAATGTCAAAGTGAATAATTTTATTTACATCTGATAGCAAATTAGCTTTAAAGATTAAAATCTTTTGCTATGTACTGTGAGCTAGTTTTACACTTTTAAATTGCACAGTCTTGTTAAATAGCCAGTTTTAACCACTTTAGTCTCTCCTAACATTTGATTCCAAAAGATCAATCTATTTATAAGCTTAATTTCTTGTTTTGGAAATTCTGTTGTGAATGCTTCAAGGAATATTGTGAAACATCATCCTTTTATCTCAGGGTATTTATATATTAATATAAGGAATTCTAAATGTGTTTTATATTCAGTTTGTGTAAGTTGAATCTGTTACCTTATTAACATTTTGAATAAATATTTAATTAGCAGCCCCATTCATATTATTATTTTAAGATGTGTACATGATTACCAGTGATATTTTTATTTATTTAAACAAATGTTTTGCAGTTTTTTCCCAATTGGCTGAATAATTGAAATTTAATGATACCATTATCCTTTCAATAATTGAAGCTAAAGCACGTTTATAGGTCAGAAAATCCTATTCCTCCATCTTTCCATTCTCTTACATGATGTCCCAAAACTAATATAGATTTGTTGCAGTACCACAACATCTTCAAATACCATTTAAATATTTAAGGTGTATTTTAAAACACACTAATGATGTTTGTATAATATTTAGTATTCAATTTATTATTGTTTTAAAACTGACTAAAATAATTTGTATAGTTAACTGTTATTTATTTATAACTGCTTATTAAAGTAACCCCCAGATATTTAATACATTAACTTTTTCATTTAAATTTACATTTGACTTTTATTAAACATTTTAATTTGTTGCTAATTAATTATGTTAATTTTATTCTAAGTGATCTTTAGACCCTGAACCAGTTTAAAACACTTCAGTGAATATGTTGTATATTTGTTAGTGAATAATTAGTATTATCTATTGTTAAAAGTGAATCACTGGCAAATTACTACATTCTGGAAGTATACTAATCATTTATTTTGAAACCTTCTTTTCTTTCTGAGATGTATTTTAGTTTTACAAATGCAAGAGCAATTCAACAAAAAAAATTCATTAATAGAAAAAAAAAAACAATCTCCATCTATATGATTGTTAATTTTTATTTAATTGGCTAGAGGCTGACTAGACAAAGCAATTTATATGAGATTTAACATATGTGAATAAAGTTTAATAAATATTATTAGTAAAAAATATAACAGGTTATAGAAATGCATATATTTCTAATAATTCAGTTAAATAAAACCAATTTATTTCTTGTTTATTACAGAATTAAAATATTTATTCTTTTGATGTTATGTTGTATTTTTCCTTTTTAATATAAAACCATTTGATCTTCCTCTACTAATTTAACTAGTGTATGTATTTATGCTGTATTAGTTAGTTAGTTAGTGTGTTGTCTATTTGAAAGGATTGACATAAAAATGTAATCTAAACAAATAAATGAGAAAGCTGGTCAAGTCTTCAAATGCAAATTATGACACATAGATACCATAGATACCTTCCCTAGCCAAGGAAAAGCACAAAACATTTTAACTACATCTAAAATCATAAAGGGATTACCCAACTATGCACAGAAATGGTTGTATATGGCACCACCCATATTCAACTAGAGGAAATGCACAACCTGCTAGCTAACAGTTTTATGTCAGACTTCACCCTCTTTCCCCACCAGTCATCTCCCAGAGTATACCTGCAACCATTCTTCAGCCTATTATCTCAAGAGAGCAGATCATCTCTGCACTGTCTAAGGCTAAAAGCAGCATCAGTGGGCCCTGGCAGTATCCCAGTTTACATTTTAAATAAATTAAAACATGGCCTAACAGACCCACTTAGATCCCTATTTAACCATAGCCTCCACATAGAATATGTTCCGGCAGAATGGAGGACAACAGCAGTCATCCCTCTGCACAAGGGGGGGGGGACCATCAACCGACCCAGGGGATTGTAGACCTATAAGAATGAAAAGTCTGCTCTGTAAGGCCATGGAAAGAATCACCAAGGACATAGGTACAGACTCTGGACCAACCCAGATCAGATTTGTTAAGGGTAGATCATATCTGTTAAATCTGGTTCTTTGAGATGGTCACCAAAACCATGAATGAGGGGAAAACTGTGCATATCACCTGCCTTGACCTGGCCAACCCATTTGACACATTTCCTCTCTCAGGTTTTATTTTCTCAACTGGGCATAAACCCCTGTGTCAACCAGTGGGTAGCTAAATGGTTCATCAACAGAACACAGACTGTCAAAGTGGGTGAACTGACCTCTAACAAGAAGCCAGGCACCAGCAGTGTATCACACGGTTCTGTATCAGGCTCTCTCCTGTCCATTATTTATTTTTCAGAAGTCAAGACAAACATAGACAGCTTTTGGCTGACCATGTTCATGGATGACTGCAAATTGGGAGCAATCACTGATTCCTGAATGATACTAATATACTGCAAAAAGGATTAATGCAGACAAATGAGCTAGAGCCACGAATTGCAACTAAATGCAACGAAAAACAACAACAAAAAAGCATAATTATTCCCTTTGGGAAAGCAAATACCCCAGCTAATTACAATATAGACAGCACCTCCCCAAGAGCAATATGCATTTGGACCACGATGTATTCACAGTGGCGAGAAAGTCCTGCTGTGTGGCATAGCTCATAAGTAAGACCATGGCATCCAGATTGAAGGGCATTATAATTCTACTGTACTTGGCCCTTATCATACCAGTAATTGAGTACAATGCACTGTTTTGCATCTACCTCACCAGACATCTACAACAGCTGGAGTGACCCCAGAGTTTTCACACCAGGGAGATACAGGATGGAAAATATAAGTCCTACATGGAAAGATTGAAAGCCCTATCATTGTATTCTGTCTTATACAGACTACTAAGTGGAGATATGTGTCTGGCCTACTGGGCAGTCTTCAGTCCAGCTCTGATGGAAATGTTATGCACTCCTAAATCAAACTGTACAAGGGGCAATCATTCCACATATTTTAACCTAGCCTTTGACATAAATAAATTATGTTGGACAGATAGCTTTGTCTCTCAGAGACTACCCCTTCTGTGAAACAAGCTTCCCATTCACATGAAGCAAAGTTATTCCCTGACCCTCTTCAAGTGCAACCTAGATAAATGAATGGGTAATTATAAATTTACTCAAGGGGTGTCTCCCTTGTCCCTTATGGACCGAGGCAGTCAGTATTAGATACCATACAGAGGCAGTCAGTATTGGACATCATAGCAGAAGCTCATTCCTCTGTGAACTTCATTTATCTAACTATTGAAAATTGGGAAACTCAAATTAAATACGGCTAAGCTTGTAAAGGGTCTTTGTCCATTATCCTAGCACTCTCTTATGAGCCTATTAACCCATAAAGAGCATTCAGTAATGATATATACATAAGCAGAGGACAGAAGTGAATCTTTATCCTGTTTTAATAAAGGAGAGATTATTGTATATATATTTTTGACAGTGGTATATTAAATGTAGTTTTATTTTCTGTATATATTTTCTGTAAAAGAAATAAGGGCTGGGATTCAAAAGGTACAGTGACATGTGCACCTCCATGTATGTGTCTCAGAACCCTTTTTTGTGATTCAGAAACTGTCCTAACACTGTGCTGCACAGTGCTATAGTATGCTAAATGCTAGTGAGACAGTCTCCCACATATGCATTTACACAAAGCACACATATATGCACCACAGTTCCCATACCTGTCCCTATC
This sequence comes from Protopterus annectens, assembly GCF_019279795.1. Lineage (NCBI taxonomy): Eukaryota > Metazoa > Chordata > Ceratodontiformes > Protopteridae > Protopterus > Protopterus annectens. The sequence continues at coordinate 1,705,465,998 of NC_056726.1, read as the reverse complement.
CTGTCTGCCATCCCATAGAGGAAAACATATGCTAATTAGCTATGAGCTTTCTCTACCCCAGGAACTGCCTCCCAGAAGGCATCTACATTCAAAGTGTCACTGGACAGCCAGAATCCAGTTTCATAGGACATTGTCATATGCTTTTTCCAAGCCTAGAAATGCTCAAATTGGAATTTTTCCTCACCTCTAGCTTCTTTTCAACTACCTGCCTCACGGAAAACATCAGTTCAGTGGTTCTGCATCCTTATCCAAAGCCGACCTGCTTATTTCTCATTTTACTTTCTGCTACTCTGTGTATTCATTTGTCAGTCATACTCTCCAGCACTTCCATGCAGTTTGACAGGGGTTTGATA